>NW_022198708.1:744316-757735 GCF_009176525.2 Contarinia nasturtii
AGAAGTGAACCGAGCAATTTCATTGGTTTCATTTACTGAACAAACCGTTGCAAGCATAACGTTCCGAAAATGGTTTTCACTGCGATGTTTGGTTTTCACAATGTGCGAGTTTATTTTAATTTTTAATGTGCGAGGTTAATTTGATTCGAGATACCGCTCCGAAATAAGTTTGTGTGAGAAATGTCAATCCGGTTCACTTCACTGGCATGAATCAAACTATCTAATTATTTCATCACCGCCAAAAATATAAAACCTGATATTGTATGCTAAAATAAATATTCCCTCGCATTTATTACGTTAGTTTATATGAAAAAAGAGTTGAGTTGTGAATATTCAAACTGTTGAAATTCGTCGATATATGCGCTTTTTTATATTTAAGTGACATCAAAAGTTTGGATAGATGGACCAGGAACAGATAGACCACCGCAACAATTGCGTAATTGAAAGTGAGGCTATGTTGCACACTTTTTGATTTAGTTATTTTCGAATATTTTGAATTCCAATCCCACAAAAATGAAAATTATATTAATGTTCACTTAAATTAACATTTAAAAATATATTTACATTTATTTTGTAAATATTTTCTGGTGCTTTGTAGATTTTTTTAGCAATTAACTTGTTATCATTGTGACACAAAAGTGAGGCTATGTTAACCATTTTATTTTTCTAAATTAATATTTTTCAATATTGAAAACAATGAATTTCACAAAATTACAAAAAAAACTAATTTCCATTAAAAAACGTTTTAAAATTTATTTATTGTTACTTTTTTAAATTATTTTTCTGTACTTTTCAAACTTTTTAAGTAAATTTTTGTTATTGTAAATATGCGAGCGTCATCTGTTAGATGCAAAACAACACATTTGGGACAGATTAGTTCGATTTGATGCAATCAGGGAGCGCGTCAGTGTTTTCGGTAACAAAATTTATATGGGAATTCCTATAATAGACCACCGCTATGGATAACACTTTGTTCAATTAAAAATCTGAAAATGAAACATAATTTAATTCAAAATATATTTTATTTTTGTATTTGTATTTATTACGCAGCGTTAGCTGCTCTTTTTAAAAATTCTTAATACTAGTTTACAAAATTGGAAAATTTATTCTTAATATAAGCTATACATTTTCTTTTAAATTCATTTCAATTTTCTGACTTTTTAATATCAATTGGTAAAAAATGCTATACTTTTAATCCATTGTAATAAATAGGTTTCTTTGCTCTTTCGGTTCGAACCATTAGCAATCTAAATATATGACAGTAAGTTTGTCAATTTAAACAAAAATGGCATTTGATTTCGTAAATTATCAACAAAAATATACAATTTATTTTCTTCTTTGCTCTTATTATGTACGATATCCTATGTATAAATAAATAATGTATAAAAATCATGTTGGTAAATATTTAATGACTATTATCTGAATAAATCATCAATCATGTGAAAATTTAATCTTTTTTATTTTATCTATTGGTACCACTTTTATTTTACATTTGTCATCCATTGATACAATGTCTGGTTTGGCTGTCTCTGTCTTTGTCTCTGTCTCTTCTGGCACAAAACTGTAACCATTACTGTAACGACTAACTAATTTCTGTTTCCACTTTTTCACATTCGAATCAGAATTATTACAGCAACAATATACATCATCGGTTTGAACTGCGATTTCGTTCGTCTGAATGGGTGACATTCCTATTTATTTATCAAACAAAATGGATACGTTATATATTTTTTTAAATTGTGTCTCTGTTATTCACATACTCCAGACAGTATGGATCTATCAGGCTCACCAACTCAAAAAAAAAATTGAATAAACTATTCGATCAATTTGCTTCAAACTTGCGCGAGTTAATGGTACGTTATTTGTATCAATCATACTGTCCAGATTTGTCTTTCGTACACTAGCACACTATGCAAAAACACATTGAAGAAAAGACAAAGTAAACAAAAATTTCATGATTACCGTTTATTTCAAATGTTATCTTTATAGATTTATGTGTGCCTTTGTTGACATTTGGCCAATCTATGTAGAATCTTCCGAAAGCTTTATCCTTTGCTCTACCATCAATTAAGCGTGTGCAATGTTTTAAACTGCGAATAATGTCAACAATGACAGCATGCGCTGGAACATTCGGTGAACGAGCTCTGATCACACCCATTTCACTTGAAATCGGTCCGGCTCGATAAATGGTATTTTCTCTTTGTGTGGAATTATATTCAACGCCCACTATTGTCAGTCCACCTGGAAAATACGAAAAAAAAAACATAAAACCATTCTATGGAATATAACGTTATTCAGCACTTAAGGCTTCTATAGATATCATCAAAAATAAATATTAAATTCTTAATAGAAATAAAAAGTGTCGAGCGAACAAATTTTGTACATTAGCGAACGGACAATTTACGGATGGGCAAAAAAATATCGGATGGGCAAATGTTGGCAACGGGCTTGCTTATGATTTTGGATAAACGGACACGAATATTTTTATTTGGAATTGGTCGAGGAATTTTGAACTAACTTAGAAATTAAAATTAATATTAAATGGACATATGACGATCGATATATTCTATGTGCGCTGCATATCTTTTTGAAACTCTTTTTTTTAATTGGGACATTTTTTGATTTTTTTTTTCACATTTTACGTGGCGCACATAAGTGTTATCTTATCTATACGTCTACCTATGCGTGTGTTTTGGTGCGGTTCTGTAATTTTGGATTCTGAATCGAATCATGTGTACTTTTGAGAAGTAGTAGCTTTTAATTGATCCAGTAAATTTGTGATTCAAATAAAATAGATCCAATATTATTTGGAAATGCGAATCAATAATGCATAAGGTACAAATAATGGTTTTAATTCGCCTGGAAATGGTAGAAAATGATTTTACATTTTTAATCACATTTGCTATACTATAGCTCATATCGATATGTTTGAAAATTGATCGGTTCCGCTTGCTTTGAATACCACTAAGCTTGATAAAAGCAAATAATGACTGTGTGTATACAGATCTATAGATTGGCTTCATTTTCGTTTAAAAGTTTGAATGATTCAGCTTGACCTAAAAGGCATAAAAAGTGATGAAACTAATGTCGACTAAAAATATTTGCCTTTCATTGGGAAAAGTACCATACCTCTCATTAACATTCATTTTAACCATACGGTATTGTCATTCGGTAGCTTTTACAATGCATCATGTTTGATCATTTATTTGACTCACAAATCTCTCCATGGTTGATCTGATATTGGGATGGCTGGTTATTTGAACACATATTTTATAAAATAAGTGGTTGGCATTCATCCAAGTTCATCGAAAACTTGATACTGGTTAAGTTTCAAGCAGGGCTGAACGTTATGGATTTATCAGTATAATTTATCAAATAATTTAGTATAATTCGATTTTGTGACAACTACCATTTTTCTCTTCAACATGACAGTCTGAATCTAGACTTCTATTTTAGTTTTCAATAAATGTCACAAGTACGTATTTATATATTAATAAATGTATCTTGTTTCTGTCGCCAAATGGACCCAAAAAAACTATTTGCGCAATAAATTGAAAAGAAAAAAATAATCAAAAAATAAATTTACCTAATGAGATAGATCTTTGTCTTTGCTCCATGATTTGAATTTGCTCTTTGTCTAGATGAAACGGAAACAGTCAAGTATCTAATCGATCATGGAGCAAATGAAAATACCTATTTTCTCCATGATCGATGAGATATTTGATAGCTTCTTTGTGACCAAAAATCATGAAAATATTCAGTTGTAGATGTGTCTGTAGGTGTGGAGATTTCATACAATTGATATTATTAGTAGTTATGAGAAGTCTAGCTCAACTTGGGTCATTTGCACTATGGACATTCGCAGAATCCGTTGTGACAACAAATCTCTGTATTATTAACATGTATATACGTCAGAACTTTTACGTGCATGGGCCCCCATTTAAAATACACGTTGCTGCGTGCACGTAGAAGTTTCGACGTATATTGAAGTTTAAACAACCATTAAAATGAATTCAAAGTTTGATTTGATTGTCTGGAATATTGTTGCATATGTTGATTTATGTTGTCCATGTACCGATTGTTTCTGCGTTAGAATTGTGTTCGATGTGAAGCTTAGGTGGAATTATTCCAAGTGTTACACGTATTTCTCATCGAATATACTACAAAGAGTAGCTCTTATTTTTCTCCAAATAATACTGCAACATAAATTTTTTTATGAATAGTTTATTTGTTGTATTACAACAAATAAACCGTGTGAAAAAAACTTCATGTTGCAGTATTATTTGGAGAAAAATAAGAGCTACTGTTTCGCCGCAACGATTCAAATATATGAAGACGTAGAAAATACAAAATGTACTTGTACAGAGTTATTTACAAATTCTTTCGTATATACGGTTTATATTCTTATTATATTCAACCTTGATGTTTCACTTCGAATCCGATCGATTATTGTATCAGATGAATTTTCTGTAAAAGAAACTCGATTTCAAAGTGATCTTCAATTTAAAAAAAATTAAACCAACCATCTGTTTGTGCATCTCGTATTGGACTAAATCTTATCTTAAGATAATCTTATGTCAAGATTGGGTTGTTGGGTTTATTCTGTATTTACCCTTGGTATATACAACTTGATTAACAAATTGGCCTTTACCATTCTCATTTTGAAGAAAACTTTTTCAGGTCAGTAACTTTGCAGAGCTCAAATATGACCATTATCTCTCCTGTGAAATATTTTCATGAAAAAAAATTAAAAAATCAGTTTAACATTTTCATTTTGCATATATCTTAAAATACATCGCGCGATCAATTCATCATCAATGATAATAACTGAATCTGACGAATGAATTCATCACACGATATAAATTAATAATTGTAGATCAATGTTTCTAAATACAAAAATGTTTTGCAATTCATATGGATATTAGTGCGTTAGTTCCCTATAGGGACTGTATACAGTCGCTTCGAATTATTTTTTCTTCAGAACCATCGAATAATATTTATAACGGATTGTGTAAAATTGAATTATTTTGATGTAATTTCAATTAATTAAACTTCATATAAAAATTATTCTGCTCAAATCATAAAAGTATTTATTTACCACATTCATAAGCCACGTGAAATGGTGTACGTTTGATATTGTTTTCCGCATTCACATTAGCGCCATTTTCGATGAGAAAGTTGACTACTTCTATTTGACCTAAAATGCGTAGAAAATGCGTGGGAAAAAAATCTTCATGTAAAACTAATTCTTCTCAGTTCGGAAAAGTATATAATTACCATACTCAACAGCCCAGTGACGTGGTGTCTGAAGTGGTGATGTTTGAAGTGAGTTACAACTTACAAATCGAGTTGTTTTCAGATTTCCATACAAATTCTTAGGAAAAATTTCATTCCCATGAAAAATAATTTTCCTGGACGAATTTTCCAAAAAGGAAAATATGTTATCTATAGATTGTGCTGAGGAAACCGAAAGTATAGGTTTCAAGTTAATAGCTGATACCTTGCATGAGTTATTCGTGTCACAAACAAAATCAAAAGTTTGTTGCATATGCCTTGTATGGGAGCCTCCCATTGGGAGGGCATACATTTTTTTTAAGTTATTGTATGAGAAACGGTTTGAACATTTTCTTTGATTTTTGAATGAATTTAGCGAAATAAAATCAAACAAAACGCTATCATATCATAAAATTTCAATTGCGAGGTTCAAATTTCGTTATCCAAGCTTGGTTAAGCTAATCTTTTATGTATTCTTTTGTTTTATGTTGAGACAAAATCCATCTTTTGCTTCAAAATTGTCTGACCTTCCAAAAAAATATTCGTGTTCGTTTGCTTAAGTTCTTAAAAGAACGTGCATAGTTTTTAAGATACCCCGTAAATGAGAAAAAATTGTAAATGTGCACCCATGTTGTCTAAACAGGTTGAACTCTATGGTTCTATGCAGAAAAATAAAGGAAAAAAGAGAGTAGTGCCCTTAAGAGCAGCACATATGTGTTGCAAGTGTTGCTGCTGTTTGGTTTATGACCTGTATCCGTTTTGCCCACTTTTCAAATCGTACATTTTGCCGAATTACCAAAAAATGTGAACATGCCCGTTTGGCACCTTTAATTCTTACCAAGTGTACTCTCCGAGAATCGTAGTAAAAAAGTGCCCGCAGGATGGTTGCGAAGGCTGTACACGTCATCTTCTGTCACAAAACCTTCGATTAGATCATATTCCCATAATTCCTTGATAAATTCTCGTGTGAATTTCATTACACCGTAGAACCATTGCCAAAATGTAAATTTTGAATCGGATAAATCCTCGCAAGATTCAGTCCAAGAAAAGTTATCCCTTTTGTCAATAACTCCATCCTTTTTGGCTTTTTGATCTGCGAATGAGTCATATTTTAACATTAATAATCAACAAATTTTCTTCATTGCCTGAAATGAAAGCATTTATATGATATTTTAATGAATCAGCGATGTCATATGTAATGGAGCCATAAACATCCGAAACGACATTTAAAATATTGCATATTTTTCATGTGTTTTAAGTTAAAATCTGTAGTTCAAACATATTGATTATTATAGAGATTCATCTAGTTTCACTTGTCAGTTTTTATGCTAAGCTCTTTCGTTTTTTAACACATTATTTGTTTTTTACAAATTTGAAAGTCCATCGGAAATAAATGTCAGTCGAAGCAGTTTTTTATTAAAAAAAAAATAAAGTTCAAAGATTTTTGGATGAAAAAATATCAAGCAATTTAGATGTCATCCTTGAGAAATCCGGTTTTTCGATTGAAGAAATCGTTTCATGCATCTTTTAACAAACAATTCAAATTAATACCCTGAATCGCAAATTAGTCAAAAACATTTTAAATGAAATGTCGTTTATTTTATTTTTCGAATGATTCAGTATCCAAATCCAAGATTGCTCACCGCAATGACTAATTTCAAAAATACTGGATTCGTCGAAAAATATATTGATTCTTCATGTGTTTACTTGTTTCGCGGAAAATCAGATGCTACTAAAACTTGTTTTAAGTTGTTTTTTATCAATATTTTTCGGGAACAATATGTTTATTTTTCTGTGATTTGTTTCATTTCGAAACGATTGAATTATTGTCGATCTTGTATTTAAACACAGAACCATTGGAAATCACCACATGCAGTACGTTTATTTGATTATGATTGTTTAATATTTTACCGAATTGCGGCATGACGTAAGCTCAAGTGGAATAGTGACTACATAAATTCAACTATTTTCATATGCATGTTGTGATTTGTCAAACATTTGTTGTGTTTTATGAAAATTGTTAGAATTTAAAATATTTCAACTTCTAGCCGTCATTTACATAACCGAAGTCCTTTCAGTGTATTATTTGGAGAATAATAAGAAGCTATTGTTTCGCCGCAACGATTTATATCTGAATTAAATGAATATGTCACATTTAATATGATTTTTCATATTCGATACTCACATAAAGCGGCCAAATGTTTAACGTTCAAGCTACATCCGGTTTCGCTTTTAAAAAATGATTCTAAAACCGGGCTCATTCGAAACCATGGAACCGATTTGTTTGGAGATCGTGCAACATCAGGAAAATGTTTATCCCACATGACGGCCGCTTTGGCTAGTGGCTCTTGACTATGATGTACAATGACAAAAACGGGCCATGAAAATAATGATGCCTAAAACGAAAAACAAAAAAAAAAAAATAAATAAAAAATGAAACGAAAAACAAAAAATCAATGGTCGATAGAATTTCAATTGACTTACACCAAATTGAATATTATCAATTTGAAATTGGAAGCTAAATTTCAAGACATATTTGGTGCCGACTACTTTATCCTGTTGATTTTTGAGTCGCTTGATTTTATCCACTTTCAACTGTTTTAATTGATAATATATATCATGCGAATCTTCATGGAGTTGTATTTTTACGGTTTTTACTTCGTTTTTCGATTTTGTTGTGAATTCGGTGACTTCTTCCTCTGTTTTGAATAATCAGTATACAGTTTTTTTTAACAAAAAAATAATTTAAATATTTTATTCGGATAGAAAAGAAATACAATAAAATTTGAACAATATTTACGTCAAGATGACGGGAAACATTTAAATTGAAAAATACTAACGTGATAAAATCGTAACTTTCAACTCGTTGGTTTTGATATTCAGGTTGCTCAAGGTTAGCAGTATTCGAATGGCTGATGGGAAACTAAAATTTTTATTTTTTTGGTTGTTGTTGAAATTTTCTGGTAAATTCAATTCAATATCGTCGTTCAAATATAATCTTCCGATTGTAATCGTGTCCGGTCGCCGATTATGAACAAATGATTTTTAATAATCGATGTTCAATTGAAATCGTACACGATTACAATTGGACCTCTAGGAAATGGGGTCTTAACACTCACTATGTGTCGGTTTTTAAAATTTTTGGGGGCTGCTCTTGAACCATCACAATCGATTCGATTAATTTTTTAAACATATCATATATTTGTTCAATTTCACCATTACACAGTGTATGATCATTTTTTATTCGCATCTTATGTATCAGTTCACGTGTATTGTAAATGATTGCAGCTATCTCGTCAAACCACACTTGAATTTCAGCAAATTTCACTAAAATATGCTCTGTCCATTTAACTTCTTTATCCAAAGAACGTACACGTTCGTGAAATGTATCGACTACATTATCTAATACATTATTCAACAAATGAATAATATTTTTTATTGATTTAACAATATCATTTTCCAATTGATGAAATGTGTGATGCCATTTATACGATTCCGGAAAGCTGGTATAACGTCCAACTGCCTTTTCATTGCACATATGTAGCACAAATAGCTCATGAATATTCCTATCAATCGCATTCAGTTCGGGTATTCCGTTTTTGTACATGGTTCGCTCCATCTCATAAGCTTCATGAATTTCTGAATCAAAATTTTCGGTTTTCATAACTTTTTTTATATCGTTATACCAATCTTCGAATGTTGGATTGTTTCTTTTTAAAGTAACGACTTTATGATTTTGCTCATATTTTTGATAGTATGGCTGTGTATTATTGCCGTTAAAAATATATTCGGTATGTAATATACGCACAACAAATGCATACTCGTTTACCAAACTATAGAGACGTTTTATACACTGATATGTTATGTTGTAATCATACAGTTGATTATATGGCTTTTGTGAAATTAATTCCATCGTTTCTCGTGTGGAATGAACTGAATTAGATAACACAAGTGAAAAAATATATAACATTTGACCCAATCGACTCAATGTTAATCATTTATGAAATCACAACAAGCCGAATATTGTTGATTTCATTTTAAATTGCTCAAATACACTTCGCGTCTTGTTTTTCGAGGAATAAAATCTCAACCGACCGAATGTCACGGTTCACTGTGATCGGAAACAACGTTGAATCAAACTTAAAATACACAATTAAATACAATCACATTAATTTGATGTTAACGGTCCAAATGTATGTTGATGACTGAAATTTCGATTCAGTCGGGTCTGTAAACACGCCTGTAGTGTCCCGTAGCTTAGTTTACGTTCGTGCTTCGAACCATACATATGACTTTCATGATTGTCCGAGAATGAATGTGATGACTTCTCTCGAAATTTTAATAAAGTGTCATCTCAAAATTACAATTTTATTTATTAGGGTGTAAGATCCAATTGAAACATAATTAAATTGACATTCTAATTGATATATGATATATTTCATAATGTTATGAAACTGTAATAAGAGTGCTCACGCTTTAAAGGGTTTATTAGAATTGTTTTTTTCAGAGTGTTGAACAATTGGTTGAGCCTTATTGATCTTACACACAAAACTAAAATCCGTGAGAGACCACTCAAATAAGTTATTCGTCCAAAATCATAACAACTCAGCTACATTGCCACAAATTTTCTAACTGAATTATGATTTTGAAAACATTCATATGCAAAAAAGTAACTGACTATGTTCGGATTCAAAGACGATGGCGCATAGTCACATGATGTGAATGCTCCAATACATATTGCACGGGCATACTAGATAGAGCATAAATTCCAAAAATCGGGTATTTGCTACATTTTTACGACTTATTGTGGTATAAGCCCCTATATTGATATCAGTTGATATCACTTCTATAGATTTATGTAAATTTATTTCGGTATTTCTTTTTTTTCTTAATTTTGGTGCTTATAATATATAAAGTATATGTGTAACACGAATTTCAGGTCTTTGTTGTTTCATTTTTAAAATGATAAAAGATTAGATGTGACACGATGTCACTAAAACGAGTATTTCTTAAATGTCAAAAGCAAGATGAGCGTAAAATTTTCCCGGAATTTTTTAACGAAAGATAGAATTGTTTACGTCGAATTCATTTCACATTAGGCATTACATTCGCGACATTTATTTTTCTACATTTTATATTATTGGATTCGTTTTATTTCTGAGAAAATTTCTTTGATAAGTAATGTGTACGATGCATATATTTTCGTTGCCACTAAGAAGTTCTACGACGATTATCAGTTATTTATTTTTACCGAAAATAGTAATTCCTAAAAATAGAAACTACAACAGTTAAGTTATTGAACCTTTTTAACTTTACAAAAATATTAAAATAGGTGGCAATGTACCTATTTTACATAAAATTCGGTGAATCAATAAAAAAACACTGATTTTTTTTTGCTGTCTGAGTAGCCCTAGATATTTGTAGCGTCTGTGCAGCATTGTCCAGATACTGATCTGATGCGTTCACCGCACGCGCAACATACTTTGTCGATGTTGTGTGTATAAACAAAGTGATACATCTACATAAAAATATCTACTCAGTGATCGCTATTCAGACAGCAAAAAACAATCGATGCAAAAAAAACAAAAACAAAAAAAATGTTTCTATAAATTTCGGCGAATTTCTTCTAAAGTTCAGCGAGTTTCTTATAATTTCTTATGAGATTCGGCGAGTCAATAAACATTTTTTAGTTTTTTTTTATTGATTCGCCGAATTTTATAAGTGTGTTTATTGTTGTTGCTTTTATCAGCACGTGCCATGATGTTGTCATCTCATTGCTGCTGTCTATATTTTGACGTGTTGCTGATGATGAACTGTAGAACAGTTTGAAATGCATTCAACGCAATTGTAAATTGCCATCTATTTTGATATTTTTGTAAAGTCAAAAAGGTTCAATAACTTAACTGGTGTAGTTATTTTTTATGAATTACTATTTTCGGTAAAAAGTTCAAAACATTTTAATGTTTGTGACATTACGTTATGTTCCAATTAAAATAAGTTTTATTTTTGTTGTTGTACGTATTACTTTTATCATTACTATCGTTACAAGAAGCAATTAAAACTTTTGATATGCGATTAGGCGTTGAAAACGCTGAAATAAATTATTTAAAAATAGCATACCCAAAAACACCAATTTTTGAAAAAATGTTTTTTTCTCGAAAAATTTGAAGTAATATTTTTTTTAAATTTAAATAAATATTTTCTTCGGCCCTGGTTATCTCAGTAAAAAAAGACGCTTACGATGTTTTGGTATGCATTCATTTTTTTAGCCCATTACAATAAGTGTGCGGAAAAGTATAATACAGCGTGCCTGTTTTTTTTTTTTTGAATGTGTTGTTTGTATTCAAATTAAGGTCTGAATATATTAGCAATGACGACATAAATGCGAATATCAATTCAAATAAATTGATTCGAATTTTTTTTATCAAAACGAATCAAACAAGCGAAAATGGAAGACTACGTGGCTAATATTCAGAGCTTACTGGCCAATTTCTGAGATATGTAATGTCATTTTATTAATTTAATAATATGTAAATTGCTTTCAACTCGTAAAAAACTTACACAAACTCATGCTATATTTACATGTGCTCACATGGTGTTAATGCAAAATGGAAAGATGCCGAAACAATTGCAATTATACGAATTAATTAACGTACGTGATGAACGCCGTAATTCAATCGATTAAAAAAATTGAAAGTGAAGAAATCAAAGAAAAGCTTTGATGGGAATCGAACGAAAGATCCAGTGAAAAAGGTCGTCAACAATGATGAATAAATCGAATTTTTTTTATCGAAGCATTTAAGTTTTGTGCAAAACAATTTAATGAAATATTTTTGAACAGGTTCATCTCTGTGACCAGTCTTGAATCATTCGAATAAAACACGTCATTTCATTCAAAAGGAAATGACAGCTGTCTTTCGTGAAAAACTTCTAAATAGAAAAAAAAACTCATTTCACACAATTGTATTCCATTATATAGAGGTTTTACTGTATTAATAAACGATTAAATATACTAATTTACATTTATTTTGGTTATGCGTTACACGATTAAAACCGGCTCTTTCACAAATGACGTCAAGTTT
The DNA here is from genome assembly GCF_009176525.2 of Contarinia nasturtii. NCBI lineage: Eukaryota > Metazoa > Arthropoda > Insecta > Diptera > Cecidomyiidae > Contarinia > Contarinia nasturtii. Next base: position 756,673 of record NW_022198708.1, read on the forward strand.
TTTTTAACCATAATATTGTAGACATTCTCTTGACTATCTCTTTTCTATCGCATTCGACATAATAAAAAAAAATCAAATTGATTTTATTTAATTTTTAAATAAATTATTTTCTATATTTATCCCCAAATAAACATTAATAAGATAAAAGTTGAATTGCTGAATAAAACCACTTAAAATTTTCTCCATTGTTCAAATGATTTAATTTGAAATACATGAGACTTCAAATCAAATTATTTGAGTGTTTTATGTGAAACTGGTTGTTGATAATTCTTTGTGATTTACAACAACCCATTGAAAGAGATAAACATACTAAATCAAAATATGTCGTCCGAATATATGCAACGTCCTTACGACTCTACGAACGAGAGTACGAGACTTTAATATATATTGTTTGATGCTAGGGGTTTTTAAGTATATACAATATAATGTTCAAAATATTCACAGATATTCATAATATACACGTCCTATTCATTGATCATAGTATCGACTATATTTCATCTGAAGACATCAACTCTCAGAAATGATTCCATCATATATTGGTTGGGATTGCAAATTTGAATACCAAAAAACTATGAAGGATGACTCCTTTCGGAAAGTTGCTGTACGCAACACGTGTGAAAAACGGCCATTTGTATGAAAATCGTTAATCGTACCCAAACTTACATATTGTAATAGTAGTATACATTTACATATACTTAAAGGTCCCTAGGCTTGATGTATCAACAAGCTTTGAAATCGTTTTCAACTATCATTGTGAAACCTATTTTTTCGGATTTCTAAGCCCAATTCACAAAAACAAACATTTTCTTTTTGAAAAGTTCGTCCAGGAAATTAGGTTTTTCTTAAGGATTTGTATGGAAATCTCAATTAACTTGATTTGTACGTTGTAATTCGATCTCAAATGGTATGAATTTGTTAAAAAGCAGTTTGTCCGTGGACCATGAGAATCGGACCAAGTAAATTGGAAATTTATGTTTACAAACTTTTAAGGCAGCGGACGACAGGAGGTGCTTGCCTCCCTAAGCCAAAAAAATCAAAAAATATCACTGTTTTTTAGAAATGT
>NW_022198708.1:762735-808982 GCF_009176525.2 Contarinia nasturtii
CCAGACTAATAACAATCGTTCAATCAACCGAACATTAATTACTGCACTGTTTCATTTTTACACGAGTCTATTTATAAGAAAGAAGAAAAAGTTATAAAGCTGACGTAGATCCATTTGATCTCATTTCTATCATCCAAATTATAAGAACCGAGAACATATTTGCGGAAATTTTTGTCTGGTTTAATCGTTTATTTGTAGAAAACATTATAAGAAAGATATATTTGTTGTTTCTAAGAAAGGAGTTTGTATAAAAAGTGAGCCTTTTATGTGTTTGCCTCTCTCACTCGCATTGAAATTCACATTTGAGTTATATAGCCGTCTCCGGTGGGCGCTGGTATCGAAGATTTTTTGTTGAAGATTCAACGAATACGACATCTATTAAAATACATAAAGATTTTTGTTACTAAAGAACACACTGACTCTGATTTTGTGTGTCCGTTTGTATTGCAAATTCTGCACTCAGTCGTCAACCGTACCTGCTTGTGCAAAATTTACAACACACACGCATACACAGAATCGGTGTCAGTACTAATACGTTTGCAATACAGCTATATAGTTCGCTAGAGCTGTGTCAAGACAGCAGTAGTAACGAAAATCTTTATTGTCTTTAACAGGTGGCGTATTGTTGAATTTTCAACAAATATTTCCATACAAAAAGTGCTTCACCAGCGCCCACCGGCCGTCTCACTCAGTGTACAAGATTCAATTTTATAAATTATTATTTTACCGTTTGATCACAAATGATAATAAAATGCGCCAAGTCATTAAATACCCTTATAAATACTGCTTACAATATAAAATACATTTTTTTTGTACCTTTCGAATTTTAGGAATTATAGACCCACGGAGTAAAAAAAAACCCAAAAAAGCAGAATTCGGAGAAGTTTTCTACTGGATTGAAAAATTGATTAAAAAACGTAAAATGCAATTTACTGACAATAACAATGTCAAGATAACTTGATACAATTACGGTGAAAATTCATGAAAACACACAGAAATTCGGTTCTTTGTTGTACTAGAGGCAATTGTCATAAAGTCGATCGAGTATTCTTGCTATGTTTTTTCAAAAGTACATCTACAGAGCTACAAACTGAGCAATTATAAGTGAAGTAAAAGAGTTAAAATGTGCAGATACCCAGCAGAAACATATTTGGTCGAATCTCATGGCATGAGCAAGCATATTGATATATCATATGAATCATATCAATCAATTGAGCCAGAGTTTTTGGAACATCATACGATGCTTGCTCAAAGAAATGATTTGGATTTGGGGAACTTCACTCTACGAGCTTTTGAATCCAAAAGACGTAATTACTCTGAAATTTTGAATGAAATACTCCATGAGACTCCATACAAATGTACTACCTTATGATATTAAAGAAAAAGCCACAAAACAGTTTTTGTTTACTTGCAAACAAAGCTAGTTTTTATTATAATAGTAATATTACAATGTATCCATAATAGATGGAAATATCAATTAACAATTCGGAAAGCTTCGAACGCCAACTCGATGCCCATATAGAGAGAAAATCAAAAGTTTTTTTATTGGATAATGAAAATAAACGGGAAATCGAACAAAAAATGCATGAAAAAAGCATGGCAGAAAGGGAAGAAACACGTAAAAAATTGCGCGAAGAACAAATTAAACTCGACAAGAAAAGAGAAGCGGAGAGACAGCAAAGGGTAAATTGAAAATGCAGATTGACATGACAAAATCAGAAAGTTCTCAAAATCATGCAAGAATAATCACAGTACCTGGCAAAATGTTGTTTTAATTATTTGAATTTGTTATAATGACGTTTTAATTGCAGGACAAGAATATCAAGGACAATAACGAATTGGTCGATGATATCGTATTTAATTTGGACATGAAATTGTTGAATTACATCGAAAACAGTCCGTATTATGCAAGCGACTTAGAATTACAACAACAATATGTAAACACAAAGCCAGAATCGGAGCAAAAAGTAAGTGGCTCGTTCATGTGTGTACCGTAGCTTTGCTTTTTTTTTAATTTTGGTATACTCTATGCATAGTTCAATAACGGGAAAAAAGGTGACAATGATATTGTCCAAAAAGCCACGAAAAAGCTCGAACGAGAGCTGGATCGCATGAATACGAGATTAAAAGTAGCAAATACGACCAAGAAAGCAGCATATGAAGCGGGAAGAATGAGTGGAGCAGTTGGAAATATCGGTGGTACGCCAAGCGCTGCGGACATTGTGCTTTTTCTCTCTGTTCTATATATTTTATATATAGCATTTGCGGGGCTTTTTTGAATTTCAAAAAAAAAAAACATAGCAAATTAGAAGAAGTCAGCAACGATGAGCCAAAAAAAGATCTTCACTTCCAAATAGATGAACATTTTTCCACAAGGGGTAATTTGAAATCCTCTCTGCAGTGGGAGATGGTGGCCAATCTGATCGATGCACTTGAACTCCGAAGCTATTAATCTGCATTCCTTTTGGGATTTTCCCTTTTCACCGCTTTTCAATTTGAATAAAACACAACATCCATTATTATTGGATAATTGAATGTACATTTATTTTAGTTGTTTTTTTTTTTTTTGTTTTTGGAATGAAATTGCTCAATCTTTTGCAATCTTAATAAAATAAATAGCTGGCATTATGATTGGAACTAGCTCGTGACAATACCACTTTTTTGGTTACGTTAACAAGATGTAGCACAGTCATTCAAATGTCTTCATTTGGCTTGAAAATCTTCCTCTCATATGTATGTGCTTTTTTTAATTGTTGGTTTAAGTAATTTCATTTCATTTTTTTTATTTTATTATTTTTAGTTTTGTTATTGTTAGTTATAAAACTAAATATGCTTAAATAACGTAATTGTTGCCGTTTGTTTAAATCTTATTCTCATTGTTGAAAAAATTATCATTGTTTTTCATATTTTTTTTTATCTGGATTTTGGTTTTTCATCTAATTACAATTTTGCATTTTTTTTTTTGAGAGTTGCTTTCATTTTGCTATTCATAGATGCCTCTTTGTATATTTCTCTCTCTCTCTCTGTCACACACTTTCTCGCTCTCACTATTCTATGTTGTGTTGCTATTTTAGAAACGGTGAAATTAAAATTAAAAATATTCAAGAGAATAATAAATGTTCATTTTAAGTTGTGAAAAATGTGTGTTCATGTTCATTAATTTATATATGTGTATGTGTGTGTGTGTTCTGTTTTGGGTTTATTTTATTATGTTGTCACAGGCATAACGGTAAATGTTTATAAATAATGTATTGTATTGGTGTTTGTTTTCACTAATATGACAATAAAACGTAACCGTATTTGATCATGCAATGAAACTTAATTACATTTCTTATTATATGGATGAGAGTTACTGTACTGTCTTGTCTCATGCGATTAAGCGAAAGCAAAGCAAATCTACTTTTGTTAATGTAATATCGGTTTTTATCCAAAATGGATCATTTTAAAAGGATTTTTCGGTAAAAATGTTTGGACTTTTGATGATTTGACTTTCTTTTTCGAATAAAAGCCTTGCATAAATTTGTTTCTAAATTCTAACAATAAGTCGACGAGATTAGTTATCTCTTTTTGGTTTCATGAACTTATTTTAAATGTGTAAGCTGTGCTCCAATGGAATGATACGTTTATAGTAAGTAAAGCCATCGATCATGTGACATGCGAATGATTGAAATGTTTTCATGAATCAATTGGATCAATGCCATTGATGAAATTGCGTCGAGTAAATGGTTCTGTGCGAGCAGGGTCTTAAAGAGTGTAAATATGTGGAAAACTGGAGATTGTGAATTTTTTAAATACTTCAGCGGAAATATTCATTCTGTTGAGAGTTCTTATGAAAATATTAGTAAGCAATATAATTTAATGATTCCAATTTGTTTCGGAAACATATCTGCATGCATATCGGATTTCAATCTAAGCATTTTTTGCTGCTCTTGTATTAGAAAAAAATGATCTTAAATTGAAAATCGATTAGTCCCAAAAAGCGCACAGAATCAATTGATTAGAATAGATCTAGATAGACATTTAAATAGACGCTTACCAGTAAACGTTCAAATATGTCACATCCCGATTTTCGATTTTTTGCCTAAAAAGCGCAAATATGAATTTGGGCAAAAATGGTTCAAATTATTTTTTTTTTTGGGTCTCTCTACCGATTAAATGCAAAAAATCGAAAATCGGGATGTGACATATTTGAACGTTTACTGGTTAGTTTAGACAAAAGTGCATTTATTTTGATTTTTTTTTTAATTTCACCGTGATTTGTTCAGAACTGAATGAACATCGAATCAAATTAATTCCGAAGATTTTTCGATGCAAAAAAATGATTGGAGTGATATCAAATGCGTTAAGCAAAATTCAATACGAAATTGTACATTTTGATTGAATGTAAAATCGTTGCATATTCTATGTCATCGAAAAATGTTTGTGGAATTGTACATCAAATTACATGACGTTTACCCTTTTATGTGTGATTCATTCTGTTTAGGAAGGGCTGAGGGCTAAATTCATTTCGGACGTAACGTTTTCTCTGTTAAAAAGAGATACATTTTTGCAGTTTGTTAAATATTATTATTACTTAATTGATGAATGTGTTATTGAATGTAATTTGTTTTTGTTTGCTGGAGAGAATTGGACTGACGGCTTTTTTATTGGTGACATTAGAAAAGAGAACAAAATCACTTTCTATACTTATTCGTAAGATATTCATTTTGGCTGTTGTTATTTGTAGATGTTATAATTGTTGTTCCACACATCTATGGGCTACGTATATCAATTTATTTGTTGTTAAATGTATGTAAACAAGATTATCAGAGTATAGTGGAGTGTAGATGTTAGTTATAATATTTATATTTGGCTCGGGTCGGCAATAAAACGAGCTATTTATGATACCGGATGTGAGCAAAACAGTTCACATGTTGATGAATTTAAATGATATATTCAGAGACCGGTGCTCAGCGAAGGGGAAATGGTGAAAAATAATTCTCCCCTTTACTTTTCTGCTAGAACTGACCTTTTAAGCAAAATTATTTCCATTCCTCCCAATGGGGATCTCGCTCTTTCCTTCTTCGATTTTTTCATTTTTTCACCATTCTCCCTCTTCTGAACATCAGCCTGTGGATAAATCTACTATTATCGCATCGTGATGAAAAAAGAATGATCATCGATTCCATTTATCGGTTGTAACGAGTGTTTTGCTATTCAAATCAAACGGATTAAATGGACAGTTTTTGTTCTAGTACAAATGACAATAATATGTGTATTAATGTTGTTGTTGTTCTTGTTCTCAATGGGATTTCAATGTAATTATTATCTAAAAAGGACATGCATGCGATACGTTTATTTCAAAAATGTCAATGGATTTTAATATCACTACAAATATCCTAAATAGAAATGGATGGATCTAATCATGTTCAATGTGAGATTTAATTTTATTTTTGTCTTTTATTCTAATAAAAATTATGTAATTTCATTGATTTTTCACATTTTGTGTGGTTCGTTTTTCTGAATGCTCAGTAAATTCCAATAATAACAACCACAGGACGTAATTTGAGTGTTGGTCTTGCTTTATTTCTTGGAGAATGAAAGAAAAACGTTTTTTTCACCGACTTTTTTCTTCTTCTTTGGTTTTTTTGGTTTTAATTCAATTTTCATTTGAATATGAGCTATCATTTTAACAATGGACAGTTTGCAAATTGCTTATATATCATCATTTTCTCGTCATAAATTTGTGTAGAGGGACGCATTTTTTTTTACTTTTCTAAGTATTTGTGTATGTGTGTTTCATTTCATCTATGACTACGGGCGGTTATTTATCATGTCATCTGTCATATTCGACTTTCTCTATCATAGAAGCCTCCCTCATGTATCGACAACTATTACCATGAAGTTTATTTCTTTTTGTTTTGGGATTTTTTTCTGAAAAAAATGTGTGCTGTGATAAAAGAATTGTCAAATTGCCAATTATACATCATCAAAATTAACAAAATCTTTCAACAATTTGAGAATGTGATTCAATATCTTTATCGGTTTTTATTTGGGACCTTTTTTGCTTTTCTCTCACTTTTTTCACTTTAATTTCATTTCAGCTGGATTATACTCACACAAGCATTTTACATGCACGAAAAATGACATTTTTATTACATTTTTGGATCTGTATCAGCCGCTACTTTGTCGATTCTCAGGATCAGAGCAGGAAATTATCAATCACAAAGAGCACGCTTGCTGGGATCCGCTCCTAGCTATGAAAGGTGCGCTGTATAGTAATACGAATTCAGGAGCGACTCCTGACAAGTAAACAATACTCTTTTGACGCTTACTAAGTACGACTTCATGTTATGTTCTCGATTAATTTGTGAAATGTTTGTTCGTTAAACAAAAAATTACATAACTGCATATCAATATAAAATTACTTTGATTAATAACAAATGATTTGAAATGTTTCTAGGGGACATCAACAATTATCATCGTTAAAAATGATTTCCGCTGTTGAAGGTGTCAAAAATTATTTGATGAGAAAATGTTTTTAAAAAAATCTTTTCATTGATAAAATTCACGAAATTTGAATATGTGTGATTGGAAATTTATGGGCGAAAGGTGGTACGGACGAGTAACAGGCATCGTTATTGAACGATAATAAACAATGATATATTAAATGATAATAAACAAAACGAACGAAGCGCATTTTTTCACTGTGAAAACATTTGGATTTTTTTAATTTACTAAAGAATATGTTTGAAAAGAAATCATTCGATCGTTTGATTAATATTTCCTTCATATTTTTTATCGCCATAAATCCTTTATTCAATGGTGAAAATACTTGTCATCGTGCTGGTAAAGAGCGAATGCTTGACACAAAAGAAACAATCTCCCTAGACATTGTACTGGGATATTTGGGGCTTGGTGAAAGAAATTATCTGACTGAAATTAGCTTTAACGCCCAGTTAAAACAAGAGACACCTATTTTCATCTCAGTACATTGTCTGCAATTCATTGACAAACCTTCTTATGTATGTCATTGTTTATGTGACCGCGAGAAGCTAAATAGTATTGTTTCTTATTGGTTTACAATTTTTAGATGCACAAAATTATTAGAACCAAGAAAGAACACATTCGATGTTATTGTGCGATAAAAAAAATCGGATGTAATAGGCAAGAATTTAATTTGCATAGATATGGCAAAATCCATTTATTTTATGTTGTCACTAATTTTGCATTTCAAACGAAGTTTTTATGTAATTATTATTTAATTGATTGTTATCGATGATTGAATTTTGATTCGTTTATCATCGTTTCGGCTACAATTTCGAAGGCATATCTTCGGCAAAAAGATGTGCAAAAATATATATATGGTATTTTGAGTAGCAAGTGATGATCAAAATAAGAAAATACACTTATAATGAGAATCGGGCAATAAAAAGAAAAATTAACAGAAAAACAAAACATAGATTAAACCATAGAAAAAAACGAAAACAATGTCTTTTTTTCAAAACGGAATGTTGTTTATAATACAATATTCTTTTATACAATTTGAACTAAAAAAACGAGATTTAATTTTAAAAGAAAAATCTCAAAATAATACATGTAAAAAAAAACAAATAAGGCAAGCAGCGTGCGTACGCCGTATTTTCTTTTCTTTTGCGTGTGTGTGTGCTTATAGTTTAAAAAAATCATTTATTGATTTCCCTTAAAATCCAATTCATAAAATATTCCAAATTTTTTTCTCTCTTTTTATCTTTCACATTTACTTAATACATATCATTTCGAAAAATGTTCAATTATTATTAGATTTTTAAGTTTCTGATTTATCCTACAGACATACTCAATTTTACTTTTGTCCCATTGTTCACAATTTATTGCTATCGATCAAAATTAATTAAAATAAAATGGTTTATTCATTGTGTAATTCTCTCTCTGTTTCGATCTCATTGAGGGTCTAGCCTTTTCATTCTTCTTTTTCGTCGATTTTTGTTAGTTTCTATCATTGTGTCTTGTTATTTCTTTCCTTTATGTTTCATTTGGACAGTATAGTTTTACAGTTATTGTATATATATACAAACATGCATAATTTATTAACACCTAATAACTTTAACAATATAAATCATATCTAAAAATTCATGTGCGATATTACACGAACAAAGAAAAATTCTTGAAATTAAACGAATTAAAATCGGACTAAATTCATAAGATACAAGAACTGAAAGCTCAAAATTGGTAAAAAAATGTTATTTTGTTTGTTGTTTTATTTTTCGGCAGACTGAAATAAAAAATTATTACAAACGCACGTCTCTCATAAGGATGTACATTTGTCGTAAAATTTTACGGCCTGTAACATCGCAATTCAGCTGTAATCAGTACCATATTTATGCACCAAATTTTTCATCGTTTTTTTTTCTCGCCACCATTTTGATGGTGTAAAAAAACCAATTCAAAATAATTTATAAAATATAATACGGAATCAGAGATTTTTTTGTTGCACGGAAATTATGATGTTATTCTAAAATTTAAACTAAAATCACACTTTGACACCGAAAGCGTTTAAATTCTACTTTCATAATGTTATAATATTTTTTTGTCAGAATATTTGTTTCATTAAATTTTTTCATTCAACGTTTTCATTCACACAGAAAGCAACCTATGCATATTATTTTCGGCAACAAAAACAATGGGATTTGATTATGTATTGACACAAAAAGATATTGGGCTCGGATGAAACTAACCAAGATTTTTGTCTTTAGAGAAGCAAACAAATAAATTGGTCGAAAGATTTTTTTTTATCTATATCACTCTCGTTCGCATGTGTCATTGTTCAGTGTGATTGAGTTTGCAATGCCTAAATATTTTGCTATCGATAGAAATACAGAGAAAACGCAAAAAAATGTTTGCACAAGAAATATAGAAATTAATTTAAACGATATGCTTTAATTTATTACTTTAGGTTTTCTAATTTTTTTTCTTGCTTTTTCCCGTCTTTTTTTAAATTTAATTCATAATTTTGTATTTGTGTGTTGTTTTTTTTTCTTTTGCATTCACAACACAACAAGTTCTTTTCTATCATTCTTCCCGTGTTCCCTCGTTGTGCCTTTCAAATGGCACAATCGCAGAAATCTGCACCTTTGCGTATTCAATGATGATACTGTTCACTTGTATTCAGACGTACAACTAATGTCGCACACATACACATATATAGCTACACTCTCACATTTCTTTCATTCTTTATAAATATACGCAAAGGTGCAGACTTCTGCGTCCGTGCCATTTCAAAGGCACATAGAGAAAACACGGGCTACTCATTTTTTTCTTCTTCATATTATTGCATAGTTTCGTGTGTTTTTGTGTGTGTGTGTGTGTGTGTGTGTGTGTGTGTGTGTGTGTGTGTGAATGTATGTTTATAACAACATCAATATGTTTCTTTTGTTGCTTTTGCTGGTTTTTGTTCTCACATTTTGTTTTGTGCTGACCACTCTCGGACAGTTTTAACATATATAACTTGCATTATTACACATTTATTGAAAATGTCATTTTGTTTATAACGTTTCATAGTGCGGATGAACTTTGTGTTGTTGGTTTTTTTTTATAAATTACTTCTAATATTTCCATTTGCGATTTATTAGCTTTGGAGATGAAATGTTCCCACTTTGCATTGATTTCGACTTGATCATCGGTCGACGATTGACTTTTCGACCGGACGGCGGACGATCGGCTGTTGATGGATGCGTTATAACCGTATCAATGTCGTGAGAACATTTCCGATACAATCACTTACGCGCCGTTCCAACTGTATTCAATGAATCACCACGGCTCTTTGAACGCGTCAATGAACTTTCACGCTCTGTAAATGAACAAAAGTTGAAATTGGTTAAAATTATCTTTACCAATCGAATTAATCTCTTCGTAATTCGAATCACAGTTTTCATGAGAAAAAAAATGCCATAAATTATCTCAAATTGAGATTCACAAATATATTGGAGTTATGGCGAAAATCTATAGGGAATCCCGGAAAAGGTCAATTGTATCTAGTGTGAAAAATTGAAAAGAAGGGGGATGGCCGGGCGGAGCATTCCGGTCAAACAAAAAAAACCTCGTCAAAAGTGCTTAATAATAAGTAAATAATATGAAAAAGTACCTTTGGCTAGTTTTTCCGCTTTATAAGCTCGCATAGCTTTGCCGCGTTTGTCTTGAATTAGTTTATCACCTCGTACGAAAATGCCATGTTTGGGTTTGCATGAAAAGTATTGAATATTTTGAACGGTTCCATCATTTTTACCCTGTGGCGTATCTAATTCGACTCCAATCCATGTACCGCTCTGAAAATGTCATAAAAATTGTTTTTATTTTTTTTCAAAATCGCTATATAATCTTTGGTGGTGACCCTTTTTTTTCGATTGTCGATGGCTTACCGAAAAATGTGTTGGTCCAATAAAACTGATGACACCGCTATGGTTGTATGGCCTAATGAGGACTGATTCGTTGAGCGTGATCCATTCGGGTAATGGGGTTTCGCTATGTGATAAGTTCATTTCATTTGCATCAGAATCGTTGTTGATCATTTTAACTGGTGTTGTCGCGGTTGTTTCATCTTCAATAAATGTCTTTGGTGTTGTATTGTTGGTGGTGGTGGTTGTTGTTTGTGACAATGTTTGATTGTGATTTTCTTTATTTTGTGTGTTGAGTACGTTTTGGTTGTTATCGTCGTTTAGAATAATAATGTTTTTATTTTCGTCATTTTGTTGTTCATTTTGTTGAGCGATTGTTTGTTTCGATTGTATCGCTTTATCGTTTGGACTATCCGATGGTGAGTCTGAAATCGATGATGGTGTATCTTTCATGAATGGATTGAATCGTTTTTGTCCACTACCCGGCGTATATGGTGTCGTCGTCAATTGTGAATTTTGTTTCGGCGGCGACGAACCAATTCGATCAAAATCTATGAAATTTATCGAATATTAGTTACTTTTGATATTTACAAAATAATAATAATGTCATTTTACCTGGAGTCTCATCAACACTCATTGAGCGTAGCGACAAAGCATCGTCATTTGTAAGATTGCTATTGCTAACCGCCTGTGAAAAGAAAATACCACATCCATTAAATTTGGTTCATTTCTATAAAAAGATGTAGATTGACCATTCAAAGTGCTTCAGACAGAAGTAATAAATACCTGTGATCCATAGCCACTAGATGATGTGGATGAGGTCATGCTTGGCGTGCCGGATGCTAATGGTTTATTCGAGGCGTTTGTCGCGTTTTTTCGCACGTTTTTTGTCACATTATTTGAAATACACGTTGAACTACTTATCGATGGATAATTGTTTCCGATATCACGTAATGAGCCCATCGTTTTGCTTGTGGGAAAACGTGATTTTAATGGTGGCTTTCGAACGGCACTCTCATCAAATTGATTCAATTCAGAGTCACTATAATTTTCTTCAACTTCTTCGCTTAAGGTGTGACGTGATGATGGCTCTTCGTGCAGTGTCGTCATTCGTAAGCCAAGCTTACCACTTGCCGGCGATGCTAAATAATTAAACACACAAATAAATGTTAGTCGAAATTGTCATATTTTGGAAGGGAAAAAAACAATATAAAATGATGGTTTTTCAAAAACAAAATATACCCAAAGACACACAGATTTTCACACAAAACTCTCTATAAACAAAGAGAGCGAGAAAAAGAATAAGGAGATTTTATTTCGATAAAAAAAACGTACGTTTTGAAGACGTTTGTTGCAGGCGCAGTGAATTCAGATTTAAATTTAGATTCAAGAATGTTGGTCGAGCTGCATGATCCGTAACAATTTCAATGTAAGCATGTGTTATGATAAATGTTATAGAGAGGGTTACATTAATGTCATTTATTATGAAATGAATATAATTTCTTCTGGTTGAGCCTTTGATCGTGCTCATTGTGACACAAAATGCCACAGAAAATTGCAGATTGTGTTCTTAAAGAAAATTTAAAATGGAAAATGGTCAAAATGATTTGAGTAAATGTTCATTCAAAGCGATATAACTTCTTTTTTGTCTTTTTTTTCGCATTGAATCCGATCAAAATGAATATTTACACAAAATCATCGGGTTATTATACTCTACAGCACATTGCACACTCTAAAACATATATGAAAACTAAAGTGGAGTAGCTAAATAGGATTCAAACTCTAGATAACATCTAAATGGAGGATAAATGCAGAAGAAAATGACGAAAAATGAAAATGTCATTTTACCTTAAAACGCTTTGTACCTCTGCAAAAGTAAAATCGATCGTGCTATCGATTTGTTTCATTTTTCGTCGAAAAAAGCTGCATTTTTCCCCAACAACAATCAAAGCCATGCTCAAAGAAAAAAAGTTTCAACGAAAAATATCAAGCAAAAATCTGAACTAAAAAAAGCAACGAACGCATGCATGTAATGATTTGAGATGCAATTTGAAAATTTTGAAAATTCAAGTCAAGCCTCTATGTTCATTGTATGATTTTTTTGTCTTAATCGGTTTTAAGTTTTCTTTGTGTTTTTATACAAAATAAGATCATTCATCAAGTAATCTAACATTTATTTTCCCGTTCAATATCTTTCAAGTCAAAACGTAAGAGTAAAACAAAAGAAACGATTAAACAAAATTGTAGCAACGGACGGAATTGAACGAAACAAAAAAAAATCGTGAGAGAGAAAGAGAGATAGAAAGATAAGTCGTCTAAGCGACCTTTTTTTTTGTTTAAAAAAAAATTCAAAAATAATTTGCGGAAAAAGCTAAAAAACTCAAAATCATTCATCGCTAGGAAAATATAAAAAAAACCAAATAAATGGAAGGATTAGCGACAAAAAAGGTTGAGAGTAGCAAAAAACATTATTTTACTGCAAACAAAAACGTGAATAATTTACAGAGAGATTTCAAAAGAATATGGAAATAAATAAAATAAAAACAGATCGATTTGTTCGGGTTCGAATTTTCCGGAAAACGAAAATTCAGATTTTTTTTTTTTTTTTTCAAATATAAATTCGACAAAAAACATAATTCGTTACGCCTAAGTTGTGTGTTTTTTGTTTTGTTTGATTCCATTTGATGTTTACCTGACAGGATAGAGCCTTGACGATTTACAACGGAAATACAACGAGAAGTTTGATATGCGTTTGTATGAAATTTTGAATGAAAAAAATAATTAGATAAACAGTCTTTTTTAAATCTCTATTGATTTGTATAGAAAAACAACACTGATATCGCTCAGTTCTTTTTTTTAGAGAAACAACGAAAATGAAAAGCCAGCACGAAATAAATAACAAAAGTCTATTGAATATTTATAGTAGGTTTGTTATTAGTTTGGTTTTCCTTTTGACAATATTCCGATATCCCATGGTAATTATCTTAAAAGGAAGTCCCTACTTTTATTGTATGAAAATTATAGTTGGAAAAAAATCGATAGTCTTTTTGTACCAGTTGATGTTTGTTTATGCTCGCAGTATTTTCTTGAAATAATTGCATTTAAAATAAGAAGCCCGTTGGACAGCACTTGGCCAGTTTGAAATTCCTATAAATTCACGAGTTTTTCGTGGTAAAAAACGTTCAACATAAAAACGCATAAGGTGCTTCACTTGAATAATTTTTTTTTTCATTTGATCACCGTTTGTATGAATGTGTGTGTGTATGTGTGCAAACCTATCATATGTATGAAATTTGTCAAAATGTGAAAATCAAATGATTTATCAAAAAAAAAATGTCAAGCTAAAATGTGATCAAATGAGTAAAGTTAAATGTTTTCGATGTGGTGATCATTGTTGCTGGCGAAATTGTATGTATATGAAAATTGCCATAAAAAAATGATCAAATGATTAACTTGAGACGTAATCGAATGGTGGATAGGATTGGTGCTTTTAGATGAACGTATTTGCACACGGCGAACGTGAAGTGTAACATCACTCAATCACACAGATTTTTGTCTGAATGAAAATTGTTAAAAAAAATTGCATCACTAGCGCTACATTTGAATGACCTAGAGAATCAGGTAAATATATATTGTGGATGACATGTAAAACAAAATAGATATTATAAATGCTAAAAATGCAATTATTTTTTGCTATAAGGGATTATTGTTTTTTTTTTATTATTAAAAAAATGTATCAAAAGATATAGCGTTGCGTATATTTAAAATAAGGGCTATTCGATTATAATTAGTGTATAATTATATGTTTAATTTGCAATTTATCAAAATGCTATATGTTAAACGGTTCGGCAAACTGATGCCGAATGAGTCGTTTATTATTGTTATGAAGAATATTAAAAAACCAATAAATTTATTGTTATTCAACGATTTTATCAACTGGACATATTAATCTCGTGCGCATTAATGTTGCACGCACATTACAGCGAATCAACGTTGATCAAATGATGGTGAGTATTTTTTTCCTTGTCAGAATTTGGCGACTTGCCCGATTATAAATCAAAAGTTCATATAGTCTGTGTGTGTAATTCAATTTTGCTTCACTGAGATCAATAAAATTCCGGCAACGGAAATACATGAATAACAATAAATCCAAAGGACTACTGCATTTGGGATTACATTGTATGAAAGATAAAACATTATGGGAGTTTCATCGTATTCACGTACAGTCGGGAAGAGAATCCAAAAATGTGAATATTTTTTTTTTTCATAAAGGAAATTTGCTGAAAACCAAATGATTCGAATTGCCGAGGGTCGACTGTACACCTTCATCAATCCGAATAAATACGAAACTATATATTTTAAGTGGCATTAAATAATGTTTCATCTTTCGATTTTTGTTTGTTTTTAAATTGTTGGAATGAAAAATAGAGCAGCGAGCTATATTAGTAATTGCCAGCCTGAAATAATTATTATTTAAATATATAAAAGGAATTGTTCATCATCATCGATTCAATATATATATCGAATTTAAAGCCATTTTCAGAAAGAGATACAAACTGCATAAAAAGATAAAGCAACAACAACGAAAAATGGTAGTGGTATATATTTTTGTCATTTAAAAATGGAACGCAAGCTATATTTCGCTGAAGCAATATTATATGTAAATGAACAAACAGTCAACTGTTGATTATATATGATTATGTAAAAAAGGCTCGATTTAAATATTTTAAATGCAATATAAGCAATTGAATTAATTCCGTATATTAAATGATTGAGAAAGATAAGTGGCGATAAGCGCTTTTTTATAATTTCGATAAATCTGCGCTTTCAAGTCGTTTTTTATCTTTCTCTGGGAAACGATCATCTATTCTCAGATGTAAACATTTTATTTCTTTTTTTTCGTTTCAAATTTAGTGTTCGCAATAAGAATTATCGCTATTTGATTCAAGTAACCAGAATTGAAACAAATAGTTGATTCAATGCCACATTGTCAGTATGAATATTTTCCTTAATCATGACAATTACTGTCTTGCATGATCTTGAAAATGTCTGTGTCGGACATTGAAAAAAACAAAAATGTTGAAACATTCACAGCCAATTTGTTTCGATTTACAAAATTTATTACGATTAAAAACTGACAAAAGCAAACAATATCGCCTGGTTCACCATTTATATTTCGAAAAACAAAAATGAAAGAGACATTTTTAACGAAAGAGACGAAAATAGAAATGATATGATTTTGCTTTCATTGTTGACATCGAAAGAGAAAAAATGAAGAAAAAAAATCCCGTGTTGTATGATTGTGACGATGCTTGTGGGAAACTTACCGAGTCCATATTGTTTTGACGATCCACTGATTGATTCATCATTTATGCCTTTTGCACCGCCATGACCTGGTCAAATAAATAGAGGCATTTTATTGAAAACGGAAAACGAGTTGATTTTTTTTTTTTTTTTTTTGGAAAAATTCATAATTTTCTTTGTTAGTTATTGCTTGGCGTGCTAGATCAAGGATCTCAAGAAATTAACATATTTACTCGTTTTTTGCTTGGCATTTCCATTAAATGAATCGATGTTTTCTCATTTTTTGAAGCACAATAAGATTTGGACCAAATTTCTTTCTCCAAATCAAATGTTAGGCCCCATTTATTTCGGCACTCTTCGATTCAACATTATTTCATCTAAGAAAATCGTTTTTTAAAAAGTCTTACCTTGATACGAAATAAACATGTCACGACCTTGATTCAAAACCGATCTGGATAGTGCTAAATCGCTTTCGTTAAGATCAACGAATGATTCAGAGCGTCCGGTGTTGATCAGTGATTCCATCGATGCATCAAAACGCATAATCTAAATGAGAGGCAAGCAATGGAAATTAATCGAAGTGACTGCTATAAAACGTTCGCTCCAAGAATTTTAAACACATTCGAACATTTTCAAAAGAGATAAGCGATTCTTTCTCCGAATGAATAAAAGCAAAAAAAAAAATGAAGTACGAAAATGAAACGATATTGAGCAATACCAAATGCCCATAGAACCAAATACTAGATACACAGATAACCAAATGAAATTAAGAATGGTATAGTGCATGTTAATTGGATAAAATTAATTTGAATGAAAACAATACTTACTCCAATATTGTGTGTTGTGTCTTTCACAGCCTTTAATATTGAAAGTTGCAAATGATTTTCGAATTTTGTTTGTTTTACGTTTTTTTTTGTTAAGTAATATGGTTTTAGATGGTGATTTGTTAGAATTCAATGTGTATATACGTGCGAAGAATGGCAGCATTTTTGTTTAGTTTTAGTGCAAGATTTTTTGATATAAAAAAGAAGCAGAAAAAAGTCAAGAATAAATGATTAAAATTAAAGGAAGATATTATGGTGGTATTTTTTTTAAATTGGGTTTTCTTTAGACATTAATACAACATATTTTTTATGGTTAGTGTCAAGAAAATTAAAAACGGCAATTTTTGTAACAAATCCAATGGCTTTGAGTAAATGAGTCATACACATTTTTTTTGTATTAAAAAAATTGTGTTAGCGTGTTTTGGTCTATTAATTTCATTTAATGTTGGTTTTTGTTTTACGTGAAATGGGAAATGAGTGAGTTATTTTCAGTTTTATGCAAAAATGGATAAATCAACAGCGATTAAATCAAAAAAAAAAAAGAAAGAAAGAAATGAAAACAATTTATTTCTTGTTTTCGCACAGGTGAATTGCAATTGTGTGAGACAGTACTATTCAAACTTATGGCATATATATAGTACACACATATTAAAAGTAAACAGGCCATTGCTTTATTGCATTGAAAATGGAAAAAAGTATAACCAACCAAAGAGAGAGAGAGAGAGAAAAAAAACAACAACATTTTGCACACAACAAAAAGTCCATACCTGTGAGAAATTTGGTACGCTGACGGTCTTTCGCATTGACAATGATTGACCATGGCTTTGTTCTAGCTCTTTAATTGCAACACTTTGCCGCAGACGATCCAATGTTAAAATACTTTCAACTGCCGACACACCACGCGTGTATTTTTCTATTTAAAAAAAATGAACGAATAACCAATTCATTTCACATAAATTCAGTTGAAAGTCACGAAGCTACTTTTATATTTGGAAATTATTCAATGGAACAGCTGAACTTAATGTTCGAGTAATGGTGCTGGTAAAAAAAAGATATGAAAACAAACAAACCGATGTATGTTTCGCCATCGCATGCTGAACTATCTTCACCGCTGGCCGCCAATTGAGCCAATGATTCACGATCTTCCAGTTCTTCCGATGCTTTTGGTATATTGGATACAACTTCATAGGTAACACCAGTCTGTGTAATATTCAAATCACTGCGTCCCAACCATTTTGATTTCTTTAAACGCTCCGCGATGCTTTGACGTTTATAAATATTTAAACTAATTCGCTTGCGAAGTACCAAATCCATTGGTGCTGGATGTGATAAGCGTACAGTTGTTTTCAAAATTAAATATACCCGTTCATTGGCTGCAATCAATATTTGAATGAATAAAATTAGTAAATCGGACGAAATCGGAGCCGACAAATGTGCATAAATTATAAAATGTAAATGTTGCATGTGGGTAACACACCCACCACACACGTTAACGTGTTGTGTTTACCTTCAGTGACGCGATTCAATGCTTGGCTATCATGCAGTGACGAATCCCAGCTAACAATGGCACACACATCCTTCTCTAAATGCTGCAGAATTTGCAATGTATAAAATTTATTTCCGTGCTCTTTGGGTAAAATGGAATTGATTCCGGCAATGGGCACCTCTTCATTCGAATTTTGTGCGCTCATATCGTCGGCTGTTGAAAAAAACAACAAAATAAATTTTTCAAACAAAAAAACAACAACCATGTGTCGACAAAAGGTCAATTTCAATGGCCTTTGGTAACCTTCACAACCCGAGCGTATGCAAGCTGGAATGCATTTGCATCGATTATCCGATGCAAATAGCGATTCAAAAAAGAGTTGTGCAATTAAAGGTGAAAGTTGAGCACTCACCATTGAGATCTAAGAATAAAACTGGAACATGCGGTTCCATGCCATGTGGTGGACACCAATTGGCCGGAGCACCGGGTATGCCACATCCAGCGGCTGGAACAAGCACTGAATTTCGTTCTTCGGTCAATGAAATCCATTGATGGACCAAACTCAATTCACGTTCACGTTCCTCTTCCGTTTTATCCTCTTTGTTAATAAGCTTTTGAATTTGTTGATCTAAATATTTGCGACGGCGTCCCAACGCTTCACTCCATTTTTCACGTAACACCGTTAAATCTTCCTCTTGATACGAATCCATTGGTTTTTGTAATTTTGAGCGTACAGTTACACTGCCAACGGCAATATTTAAAATTGATTGACATATAATTGGCAATGTGCCGGAATTTTGTACCGGTTTAACGCGCACTTGAATGCGACGCTGTTGTCCTTGTCGCAATTGATAAATGCCACCGGTTAGTACGTCCGTACGATTGGTCACTTCGACCGGTGTATATTCACCATTATCGTTTAGCTCATGAATTTCCATCCATAATTCAATTTTACGCGACAATTCGGCCCAACGATCGACCAATGAACGGGCTTTGGCTTGTTGTTGTTCCACCTCCCAGCCTTTGTTACGTGAAAAACCAGCCGATCGATGACCCCATACTTCAATCGATAATGCACCCTCCGAACAATGTTCAAGGAATTCTTCATTTATTGTGACCGTATATTCTTGCGAATGATCAAAATTGAATGACATATTTTGATTGTGACGTGGCGCTTCGGAGTTAACAACCGGTACAACGGTTTCTTGATGATTCCAAAATGTGTACTGGCAAAATACGAAATTTGATAGTGACAATGGTAAACCGGTTGCTTGTTTAATTGTTATACGACATGTAACTTGATTATTTATCGAATCATTCATGTAATCATCGTCACGATAATCGGACGATGAGTCGGATGCTGTTTCACACATTCGATCTTGTGGCAATTGACCGGCCGTTCGGCTGATTTCCACTTGTAAACGACCCGCCACTTCACCTTGTTGACTTATGATTGGCGTATGATAGTCCAATTTCACATCGTGGAACAATACATCAAGAAATATATTTGCAACACCAATTAAATTGTGATTCTCTTGAGACTCATAAAATGGATCCAATGTTTTAATCGATTCATCGTCCTGTAGTCAGAATAATAAAAACAAATTAGATGTCATATTGAGTATCATATCTTATCAACGCAACACCGTGCGACGAATTAAATGAATAAAATAAAGCGAAGAATAAATGCAAAATACATTGAATCAGCGAATAAATTTTGACAAAAGAGAGCTGGTATTGGCACCGAAGAAGTGGGGACACTTATTCCATATAATTTTTCACCTTATTTCAAGAAAGAGCCGAAAGAATTGTGGTCGCACCTCTGCGGTACCTATAATAGCTCTACAGAAAACGTTTATTGTTTCAAATTTTCACCCGCAACACACAAGCATAGAGACAAAAGCTACAAACAGAAGGTGCCAAATAAAGCAATTGAGTAAGTTTTGAGAATGATCTGTACCTCATCATCATCATTATCCACACGAGGATCCACAATGGGCTTTTTTGTATTTAGTATGATAGAAAGAAATGATTTTATTTATGATTAGTTATTAGTTTTTTAGGAAAGTTTAAAAATAGATGTTAATTCTTGTCGTCTATGATGAAACGAACTTAAAGCGAAGTTTACTTACACGTCCGCTAATCAATCGTTCTTTGTATTCCTGGTACATGTCTCTCATATCGACCAATTTATTTTCTAGCTTTTCCATGCTCCAAACTTGGCTGCCCGAATTAACGCGACGCACCAAAATGGCCGGTTCACTTACGAACGCTCCGCGCTGAAAACATGACACAACAATAAAAATGGTTATCAAACATTGTCCCACATTTCGCAAAGAAAAAATGAATTTGAGAAAATAGAACCACTCACCCGTCGATTTGGACTGAGGTTGGCCGGTGGAATTTGTAGTGTAACGCTAAATTTGGTTTGTTTTTCCATTTCTTCGGCAAGTACGTTGGCCTCTTGTACCAATGCGTTGGCACGTACAATGTCGGCTTTGAGTTGACCAAGTGATCGCCGAAACATTTCATCCCGTTCTTGTGCCCATTTTTCGACGCGCATTTGTGTAGTTGGTGTGCTGGCCACTTTGCCCACTTTCAACGGATCGTATGGAATGTATGGTGCATATGGTGTTGTTGGTGATAAAATGTTTCGCAACTTTTGAAATTGACGTTCATATTCCAATCGTTGTTTCTCCAATGCGGTTTGTTTGTCCTCTTCATGTTGTCGCTCCAATTGTTCGATGGCCGCTTGAATTGGATCGTTACTCATTTCATTTTGCATAAGTTCTTCGCGCGCAAATGCATAATCAATGGTTTGTGCTGGTGTTTGTGGTTCGGATGAATGATTTGATCCATTTTTTGCTGTTTTTGGACAATTTACACGGAAAAAATGATGATTTCCCCATAAAATACGGTCACCATGTCGCAACAATGTTTTCGATGTTACCGCCGAACCATTTACAAATGAACGTGCATTATTTATTGGCTCCATAAATAGGCTACCATCTTCAATTGACAGTGTACAATGTTCGTCTTGAATGCCCAAACCATTGAGTTGAATGTCGGGCTGTGGTATTGTACAACTTATACCGCCAACCAATGTTCGATCTTTTAAATAATACACCAACAATTCATTGAGCGATGGATCCGCATTTAAATTAACTAAATAAAATTTATTCTTTTCCACTTGAATGCCGCTCGCCTGTACACTGATGCCCATTTTTTCCAGCGCTTGTTGACGCGCATTTTGAATACGTTCCGTTTTCACCAATTTCTCTTCCCACGTTTGTGACACTTTAAAACGAATAAACGAATTATTTAATTAATTAACTAAACTTGAATAAACGAATTATTATTAATAATAAAAAATTAATTTAAAAAAATAATAATAAATAAATTGGTATTAGGTTTACCTTGTTTCATGAGATTTTCACTTTCGGCCAATTTATCGTGAATGTCAATATCGCCGACCGGCGAACCGGTTGCATGTTTTAACATCTCTCGTAATGCTTCCACTTCCATTCTTAATTCACGAATTATACGAGCATTTGGGTCTTCATTTATGACAGCATGATTGACAATTCGTTTCGCTCGATCGGCATACCTACAAAGCAAGAAAATAATTAAATCAATTATCAAATACAAGGAAAACACTTCGTCCATTCATTGAATTGTTTCTATACTCACCTCAATGTGGACAATGTTTCTTCATAATTATCGGCGGCTGGTGAAATTGTTGCAACCATAACCGTTTTCGAATTACCACCCAAATTATCTTTGAGCAACCATGTGAGTACGGAATCTCGATACGGTACAAATTTATCATTTCGTTTTCCACTCGATGCATCGGCCAATTTTGATATCACAAGACCGAGCGTTGTAAGTGATTTATTAATGTTTGATCCTTCTTTTAGTCGATCACCAACGGCACCAGTTTTAACCGCTCGTTCACTACCAGCCAAATCTACCAGCGACATTCGTGACACTTTTTCACCCGTAACACCGGATTTTTGATCGGTTATGGTTTGTGTTAGCACCACCGAGAATACAGCATGCGATCGTGACGATTCGGCATTCATATTCGTTGCGGCTACTGTACGCGATTTATTACCTTCTGTCATTAAATTATCAATGTCTTCGAATGATGTGACCGCCAATTGTGACAAACCATCCACATATGGACCAAGTAAATTATGTTCACGCACTCGTAACGATTGCTTGTTTGGCTTTAGATCCAGCAAATCATGCACTTTTTCATTATAAATTTCCATATACGATACTTCAACTTTACATGATAAATCCTGCGTTTGTTTTGTTGAAATTGAGTAGAAAAGTTCATCACATAATCTTGGTATAATTCCTTTATTATCTTGCGATCCCATCATCGTGTAAGATTTTCCAGAACCTACAATTTTGTTCGGTTTTCGAAAAAATTGACAAAGAATAACAACAATTAATAAACTTAAAATAATTATTCATTATTTTGTAGATTGAGACTTTTTTCCCATTTTTAAATCGAAAAAATACTTCCAAAGAACATAAGCTTTACGTGCTTTCTTTCTTTATTCATTTTATAAGTGCCTGAATCATCTTGAATCATTACCTGTCTGTCCGTATGCAAATATGCACGCATTATATCCTTGGAATGCATTTTCCAAAATATCACGGCCAACCGAATCGAATACATGCTCCTGCGATGCAAAGTGTGGTGCATCTTTGTCCGTTGAATAAAAGCAATGATCGAATGCAAATGTTTTTGGTTGTTTTCTGTAACACAAAAAATAAAGAGAAATATGAAACGAACGTCAATATTTTTGAAGTTTCTAGATGGCTTTCAACTACCGAAAAACTTATCGAACGTGAGGTCTCCAGCCGAAAAACCCCTAGCTAAATTGAATATTTTTGAAATTTTGAAAATCTGTCTATCTATATGTCAGAGCCTATGATTGCAAACTGCCAGCATACTCGATAATCACATGTTTTTTTTTAATATCAATCTAATGTTGATTTTCTCATCTTTTCAAAACTGTTTGATTGAAACAAAAAGTTTGATTTAAAAAGATGTCTGCTCCTCTATTACATTTTCTCGTGGATCATCTTCTTTGTTGAAACGACTGTTTTTTTCTTGAAACTCATTCGCTTCATTCTTTGCAGACAATATATTGAAGTAGCTGGTCAGTTGAGCTGACAGTACGTTAGCCAGCTAAATGGATCAAAACAATAAAAGTTATTGTTATGATGAACAATCACTTCTATTAAAACAATAACGTCTATTGTTTTAGCCCATTTAGCTGGCTAACGTACTGTCAGCTCAATTGACCAGTTAATTCAATATATTGTCTGATTCTTTGTGAGTTCAAAAAAATGCAATTTTTATTACAAAACAAAGAGCGTTGTTAATCATTTACATCGAAAGCATTTAATCTTTTTATCTGGCTAATTTGATGAATTTAACAAAATGTTAAACTTTTTTGCGTTTTTATTTGTGATATAAATCACCGTTTAGATAAAATAAAAGGCACGAATCAAGGCTATGCCAATTAAAATTTACGTTCTACCATGAAATTGTTTGCAAAGTGCAGGATAGCATGAAAAGTTCAATGAAACGTGAAATAAAATGCGTAAAATACAATGGGCTTGTTTTGCATTTAATTGGTGTTTGATCGGGTCATTAAATATTGAATTGTTGATCTTTTTTTGCTCTCTCTATCCCATTGTATCTCTAGAGATGCAATGCGTAAAAATATCGAGAATTCAAAATGTTCATAATTAACGAATGCACATTCTATTCGGAGTTAATCGATGTGAACGAAGCCTCACCTTATCATACTTTAGTAGATCAACCAGGCAGAAGGAAGAGAGAGAGAGAGAGAGAAACACACACCGACAGAGAATAATAATGTGCGTTTTATGTGCGATGCGTATTTTAGCCAAAGTATGAAATAAATGTGTCAAAATTATGCCTAAAGTATCTATGGGCATTATATTGCCTATACAAATACACCGAGCTTACTTTTGTATCAATGTGTGTCGTTTCTGTTCGTTTTGGATTTGGTTAATGTATGCGTGTGCTTGTTATTTTCGACTATATTTGTTAGTCTCTCTAGATAAATTTCTCATCGTATTTTTTTACTCATTTAGCGTGGATATTACGCGCCAAATGAAATTCATCGAAGTCCATCACTTGAGTTTTTATTTTATCAATGCAAAATGATGACAAATATTTGATAAACGATCGTTGTATGATTCATGGGAGACATTTTTCCAAAGCATTATTTCATTTTCTTGGAAAAAAAGAAGATAATTCTAAACTCCAGAGTTCAAATGACATTTACTTTCTTAATTGATCCTAATCTGTAGTTGTTGTTGTTGTTTTTTTCGTCCAAACACGCTCAATATGCATTTTAAATGTTTGCCTTGTTGATATGGAACAATATTTTCGTTTCAGTTTGAAAAGAATTCTGTGAAATGTTTCGTTTTTTGACGAAATTGAAACTGGAAATATGAGAATTTTGTCTATATTGATACATAAAAAGCATAAAACAGTCAATAAATGGCAAGAAAAAAATTGTATAAAAACAAATTGAGTTTATGATAGTTTCTTTTTCCCTTTTTGTCTTCTCTAAAACGTGTAGATTGAGAATCGTAAAATTGAGCACATTTTTTGAGTTTGTTCGTAGGCATAATCGAAAGCGAGCGAATGAGTCCGAGCGAGCGAGTGAGTAAGTAGGAAAGCAAATGTACGCGTTAAGGCGTTCAACTGTATTAAGTGTATGCGTATTTGTGCGCCGACGAAGCGAGGCATACACGCTTTATATTATGATTTCAAGTACAATATAAATGTGATTCTCAACCAATACAGAATGAACAGCGTTCGAAATTGAGGGTTCTGAAAACAACGCATTCAAAGCAAGTTTTATGTGTGTGAGTGTGTGTGTGTGTTTAAAAACCCGACACCCATACACACGCACGCACTCATTCAATTGGTATTTATATTTGTGGGAAAAAAGAACGCGGTACGCGCCTACGGGTGTATTTGCAATGCGTATGTGTTGGTGAGAGAGTCGAAGCTTGTGTAAAAATATCTCTCTTTCTCATCGTGTCTTGTATAGAGAAGAAAAAAACAAAAAAACAGAGTCATGTATGAGGATCGTCGGTCGGTTAGTTACACGTGCCTTCTCTGTCACTCTTGTATCAATTAGTATTGCGTTTTGTTGTACGTGTCTGCGTATGTGTTTGTATGAGTGATTTTTTTTGCTTGGTTTTCCATTTTATTTTGAGTACACACAAACACGCGCGCGCCTCCGATTGTCTATATGTGTATCGATGTTGTTAATAATTGTTGTTGTATTGGTGAGCAACTGCACAGCTCCATTCATTTGAAGCACGGCAAAAGCAAGCAATGCTCAATCGAGTAACATCTGGAAAGTGAATAACATCTTTACAACAAAACGCGTAGGTTGAGTGATTTTAACATCTTTTCACATCACTCGTAAAATAAGATCATCAAATAGAGTCCGGGAAAATATTATCAACATCTCAAATGGCTGACACCGAAAAGGCACCAGAACAACAACAAGCCCCAGCCAAAACCGAGGGCACCAACAATGATAGCGCCGCAAATCAAGCAGCAGCGGAAGAACAAAAGCCCAAGCAAATCATTGGTGAGTTTTTACAACCAACAAAAGACACAAAAAAATATATATTTCAAAATCATTTAAATAAACCGCATAAACACACAAGAACGAATCTCTCAAATGAAAAAGATGATTTGATAGATGAATGATGGTGGAAAAAAAATTTATGAACTAAAATGACGCATCGGATTGAATTGTGTGTGAGAGACACCCGAAGGAAGGAACTCTCTTTCTCGTCCATTTTGAATTCAATAATCATCCGTTGTGGTGTGTATTTTTAATTCGAAATTCGGTGGAAGAGATTCGATCCGAGCACATTACATGCGAAAAAAAAAAACACTAAATAAATGAAATAAAACTAAATAAGAAGAAGACAAGAGAGGGAAAAAATAAAGTAATACTACGCGTATTTGATTATTATACCAAACGTCGACAAAGTGACGCGCTCGTTCTATCGTTTAAAAGTGTGCTGCTTTATTTGTCTCAAATCGAATGTGAAAAAAAATCAACAATGCCATACACTTCCATCTTCTTTCTCTGCCAATGTTTGCCATCATTGGCTTCGTTCACAATTTTTCGTTTAAATGCGTCTATTTTATCATATTATTATTATTGTTATTTGAATGTTGTTGTTGCATTGCCTTGTCTTTGTGCACTTATTTCTGCAATTGATTTAGACGTTCGTTGACATGCTTTGATTTGATTTAATCAAATCAAATGTGAACAACTCGTCATTTTTGTGATCATCTATCACGGTTCATTCATTTTTGTGATTGAATCTACACATTTTGTGTGAAAAAGAAAGAAATTTAATGAGACTCATGATGTTTATGGGAAGCAAATATTAATGGATAGAACGCCATGCTGTTAGCAGCAAACAATGTTCGTTCCATGTCTAAAAAAAATCATAATCATCGATAGCGCGACAGATTTTTCATGAACAATTTTTGAGAGAGAAAGTACATATCACCACCAACAACAACATTGTATTTAATTTGAGATGAATTTTAAAGTTCACTTGTGGTGATTAGCAAGGAATTTCATGTTTAGAAATGAAACGTGCACGCGATGCGCACGATATATGTAGCTCATAAAATGAACAAAGCACATTGAAAACGATACGAATTCGACGAATTCTTTGCTTATTTCATCGTCATCGTCGTTGTTATTTTCGAGATTCCAAATTTATTTCTCGCCTTTGTCCACAATTTGTGTGTGTGTTTTTCCGTTCTTTCATTCTATCCATTAAAATGCGAGAAGAGGCATTTTTTTGAATAGCTAAAGATATTTGGAATTGAAAAATTAAAAATAGTACATTTTTTTTGTTGGTAAAAACGATGAAATGAGAGAAAAATAGTGGCTAAAGTGCACGTGAATAAAATATATGAACGAAGCAAAGAAATTTTCGATGAGACGAACGAGAAAAAGCCGGTAGCCATTTTGAATGCGAATAGTACACACATTTTTGTCGTTCGCCATGCCGTACAATGTGTTCCCTATTACAACTCTCTAAGTATATTCTAAATACGGAGCGTGTGTACTCTATCTCCTCTCTGTCTACCATTCTCTTGCTCTCTTGCGTTACGCTTCGCTTTTCATTCTCTCTCTCTATCTCTCTCTATCTCTCTGCCGCTCTCACGCGGAATACAACACACTCACAAATGGACTGTCGTGTAAGTGAGCGAGAGAGTGAGCACACAGTATGACATAGTGGATGGTCGAAATGAATATGAGGGAACGAGGTGTATATGTGTTTGTTGCCTTGAAAGCGTGTCTATAATTCGGCTAAAATAAAACCTCGAAATATTTTATTAAAATATGACAAATATATGCATGGAATTACTTGGAATATTTGTCAATCTTTTTTTTTTTTTGTCATTTATATTTTAATGCCGTGGATACGGTAGAAAGAGGAAATTCAGGAATACACACACGAACATAGACATGCATCAAATGCATACCAAAAATATTATGAAAACAGACCGCAAATAGATAACATACACACGCCAAACGACAAGAAGAAGGAGAGGCATTTTTTTATTACGCAGAATGTGCGATCAGAGTCGATTGAATCTATGATTCGCTGTTTTTGTTATTCATTTCGATTAATTGTCAATATTTTAAAGAAAACAAAAAACAACAAATGTTTATTGTCCATGTGATTTAAAAAAACGAATGTAAGTCACACAAATTGAGCGAAATGTGAGAATTGACAGAAAAACATAGTAGTAAATTGCGGCACCGCGAAGAGATAGAGAGAGAGAGAGAGAGAGAGAGAGAGAGAGAGAGAGAGAGAGAGAGAGAGAGACTGAGAGTTAATGAAAGCGCGTGTACACATACACACTCATTGATAGTTTTAATTTTTCTTCGAAAACAGGAGTATGAAAACGAAGACATGCACACATGAAAAGATGAAAATGTATGTGCGACAAATCTTCGACACTTCTAATTCTAGCATATTCAGAAGGTGTGATTATTAAACTTTCTCGTCGAACATTTCGAGAACAAGTCAAAAAATGAACTTGTTTCCCTCTCAAAATCGGTGTGATTTTGCTTTGGAGGCTGACAGATGACTTACAAAAATATCATTATTTCAGACTATTTTCGGTCGATGTTTTCCATTTATTCGGAATCAAATCGGAGCCAAAATATGTGGCCTTTTTCATTCAAAACTCAGTTCCTGTTATTCATTTTGTTTTCCGTTTTGTTTATTTTCGACAATAGAACGATATAATGAATATATTCAACTTAATCCATATACATTTCGATATTGAAATGAAATCGTTAAAAAATGCTGAAAAATGCCGATGACATCATCTCTCATCGATCACCAACAACAACACCAAATCGCAACACACAAAAAAACTGTATATATAAAAGAAGAATTTTAGTAGTTTTTCGCCCAAGCGAATTGAAATGCGCTCATTTTGAACGGTGCGAACCGATTCATGCACACCAACCCAAACACGGTGTACGATGTGGTGTAACACACAGAAAAATATTCCATCGCGTGCGTATACAATGTATGAAGTTTATTCTAAATATAGATAGTTGGGCGTGCGTGTGAATCGCCCTCTGTCGCTCGCGCTCAAATAAACTACGCATAAGCATGTGTTCACAAAATGTTCAGTTCCGAGCTAGTATCATGCTGTCAGTTTTCTTTTGTTGTTGTTGTTGTTGTTGTTGTTGTTGTTGTTGCTGGTCTTTAGTTTGATATTTGACAGCACACAATTTCAATGCATGTCCATTTTTAAGCAACGAGCGAAAATAAATGTGAAACATTCCAGCATTGATATGCAATAAAATTCAATCAGATCGATTCGTTCATAGAAGGAAAAAGTTCAACAGTGGACTAAGCGCTAATGGCAATATTAAAAATGGTGCGAATACCATATTTGTACAGTTCAAATGAGTCCAAATGCCATACAAGAATGAAAAAAATGCGACCGAGAATTTAAATATTCAGCTGAATTGACAATCGATTGTTGAGTCGATCAATGCAAGATAATTTGAGCTTGTCTATGTATGTATTTCATTCATTTCAATTTTTATTTTCATCAGATCGAATGATTTTATTTGAAAACGAAAAAAAAATCGACAAAATTTTGCAATGATTTCAATTCAATCTTGCTTAATATTGGCACAGCTGTGACCATATTTCAATTTGATCGAACTCAAATTGATGCAATACCCCCCATGCAAAACGCATGTTAATTGCCACTTTTTCTAGAATATTTGTCCAATTTGTGTGTATTTGCATTTTATTGCACAAAATAAATTCAAATTTTTAATTTTTTTTTTATTTTTCTTTTGTTTTTGATTGAATAGCTGAAAAAGTAACGGGCACCGTCAAGTGGTTCAATGTGAAAAGTGGTTATGGCTTTATCAATCGTCATGACACAAAAGAGGATGTGTTTGTTCATCAAACGGCCATCGTGAACAATAACCCAAAGAAAGCCGTACGATCGGTTGGCGACGAAGAAGTCGTTGAATTTGATGTCGTTTTAGGCGACAAAGGTAATGAAGCGGCCAATGTAACTGGCCCGGGCGGTGAGCCAGTTCAAGGTAGCCCATTTGCTCCAGACAAGAGACGTGGTCGCATGTATCGTCCACGTCGTCGCACTCAACGCAGCGAGGGCGGTGGTGAAACTGGTGGCGAAGGCGAAGGTAAGATAAATTCTTTATTCATATTTATTTTCTTACTTTGCTAACATTGCATTAATTTTTTAGATTTTTCTGTAGGTGAAGGTGCAGGAGAAGGTGGCGACAAGAAGCCACGGGCACGTCGTTTCGGAGGAGGACAGCGTCGTCGCTTCGGTCCAGGTCGTGGCTTTAGGCGCGGACCTCGTAGAAGCGAAAACGGAGAAGGAGTGAATGGTATGTTTTCAATTTTGATTTTGTTTTAAATTTTATTTCTTTAATGTTTGTGTTTGTAATTGTATTGAATTAATTTGTGTCTTTTTAATTTATTGTGAATATAGGTGATGCTAATGAAGGTGGTAACACTGAGGGAGAAGGCGATGGTCCACAAAACGGTCGTCCAAACCGAAACCAACGTCGTCCACCACGCAAAAATTTCCGACCACGTAAGCCACGCAACAGCGAAGGTGGTGAAGGTGGCCAAAGCGAAGGTGGTGAAGGCAATGAGAATGGACAAAAAGGTGGCCGACCACCACGAAGACGTTTGAATCGCAAACCAAAAACCAGCGGATCCAATCAAGTAAGTGAACCAAACAATCACTTGAGTCAATCTCGAGATAAATCAATCAATTTCGTCATATTAATTTTGTGATTTGAATTGTTTTTTTTTCTTTTGCAGGACGGTGGTCAAGAAGTACAAAATACTGTCACCGAAAGTACAGCGTAAAATTTGCAGAAATTAAACAGAATACAAACAAAATAATGTTGACGCGCTCAAGAGTACCATCTCTAATTAACAACAAAAACAAAAAAAAATTAACAACAACCAAACACCCACACACATCCAGAGTGTTGCATATTGTTTTCGAACAATCGTGTTTTAAAGTCCATCAAACCGAAACGACACTAATTTTACAATAAACCTTAGATTGTTTTGCATGGTGTTTTTTTATATATGTATATCATCTTTTTTTAAAAATTTTACTTTATTTTTCAATTTTTTTTTTGTCAAAAACTGTAACAACTTGAGAAATTTTTAAATAAAAGGAAATTATTATACATATATAATAATTATTATTGATTTTTTTACGCATTAAATAACCAGACCCAAAATAGTTGACAGTTGAACAGGGAGACGAGAACAGGAAGCACATGTCTCAAGATTGTTATTTCGAATGATAATTACATTTGACGATATAGTTCAATGCAGAGTTCAAATTGTGGTCTTATTCAGATATTCATCTCTTGCATTTTCACAAACAATTGTTGAAAAACATTGTCAATTTCACTCATTCACACGAATGTATATCTTTCTCTGAAGACTAATTCAATCCACATTTCACACATCTGATAATCTCTGTCTCTCACATTCTCCTTATTACATGCTCTGTTTCTCTCATTCTTTTTCTTAAATGGAAAGCTTCAAATGCATGTCATAAATTGACATTTTTAAAATGTTAATAAAAAAATGCAAATTGTTTTGAATAGGTACTTACCGTTCGAGTTTTTCTATTGACGCTGGATTTCGCAGGATTGTCTGTTGGTCATCCATATCCACAACGCATTGTGTACTTAGTTCTAATTCTGTTTGGGGTTAATCAAAACAAAAACGAATTGGTTAGCTTTGCAATATATTATATGATTAATTGTTTAATTAAATACAAAAAAAATAAAATAAAAGCGCAATAAAAGGTATTTGCGATGCGATTAGTATCAGTGTCAGAGATGGTGTATTGTGAATTTCGTCGATATGGTGTGAATATAAAAACGGAAATCGAAAAATCGTATACCACTTGCAAATGCCATGCATATCAAATGAAAAAAGAAACCATTCATTCCTTCTGGTGTGCACTTCACGCGCATTATTCTGGGTCAATCAGAATCATTGATTCGGACAAACGTTTTGATATCAAATGATTCATATCTGCAAGGCAATGGCACGGTTTCGCTTGATTGTTTTGTTTGTTTTTTTTTATGTCGTACATTTCATTCGCATTAATCAACGAAAAATGAGCCGACAACGATGACTAAGAAGACAAAACGCAGTTTTTTTTTTTAAATAAAGTTGCCAAACAAATGGCTGAAAATGTAATCAATAAATAGTGAAGCGAGCAAATCTTCAAGGATATTTGGCATGATATTTGAATTGTTCGTTGAGCTGAAAAGTGTTGAACAAGTTCTACATCAATGATTTTGAATGTGTTGCTCCCAAAAAGAAACAGACTTCAGCTTTTGTTCCCCCGAATCAAGAATTGTTTATATACCGGGTGTTTCATATAAGTGCTCTTCACTGTCGGGAGTGTGATTTTTAATTTTTTTCTTTTTGGAGGGTCTCCTTATTGGACCCTGATATGATTAGCTAAGAATTTCTATGGAATCCATCCCCCTAAAAGATGGAAGATAAAAAGCATTCCTGGCCACTTATGTGAGACACCCTGTATATCTGCTGTTTGTCTTCTTTGTTGTTTGTAACCATATACTGTGTTTGAATAGTTTGTTCGGTTGATGGTTTTTCATCAATTTTGTTTCATGATGGTGTAGACAAACTGGAGCTGAGCTTAAATTGATGATATTTAGGCATTTCAAACAAATAAAAATGAACGACACAGAAAATCGAGAATATACGGTTGGCGCAAATGGCAATAGCCGCTTTATTACTTTGAAACAGAGCCATACATCACGCACAC
Organism: Contarinia nasturtii; assembly: GCF_009176525.2. Classification (NCBI taxonomy): domain Eukaryota; kingdom Metazoa; phylum Arthropoda; class Insecta; order Diptera; family Cecidomyiidae; genus Contarinia; species Contarinia nasturtii. Next base: position 795,187 of record NW_022198708.1, read on the forward strand.
ACGCCCAACGATAATTTTCATCGAACAAAAATTAGACCAATCGCCCATTTTCCATTTTCTCTTCCTTTATTTTTCGTAGACCGGGCCGAGCCGCTATATCCATTTATTGGTGCACATTTAATCGTGAAAGTGGACGGCAAAGAAACATAATAAAAAGCGGCTACAAAACGATGGAAATCAGATTGAACCAGTTGGCTGGCACTAGCAATTTTTGTTCACGCCGCGAAGGAGTATTTGAAATAAAATGGCATGGCAAAAAAGGAAAATTGCATATTTATTCTCGATGAAAGCTTGGCTCGATAATAATGCAAATCTTATGGAAATGTTCATGGCGCATCACAAAGAACGGGTCACCCTTTTATTTGTTTTGACAACCTGCTGGCAAAAGTGTCCGGAAAATATTTTCGGCGCAAATCACAAATTCGTACCACAGCATTAATATTTTATCGATGCTCACAATGGTATATGGATATTTGTGTGATGAAACAACAAAAACGGTGGTGGCTTGTTGTGGAATAGATTTGATGATAGTGAAAATATAGAATGTGTGTTGGTTGGCAGTCAGTTTACTGCGATATAATGTGTGTGACCTGCTTGTCACTTTTTGAACGCTTGGGGTTCTAATGTGTGTCATTTATTCAGTTGCTTTGCGCCAACGTTAACACACTCAATTGAAGGATTCTCTCGTTGTTTTCCTCATTCTCTCTCTCTCTTTCCCTTCCCAATGCCCATTGTAATGCATGATTTCATTGTGACTGACTTGGTGGTTACATGCATGCAAGCACGTATTTTTTTCTACTTCAATCTTATTTGGTTTTATTTTGCAAAACATCAAAGTAGACACGGAACGGTATACGGGGAAATAGAACAAAAGTTAATCCCAGAACTCGAATTCATGAAAAGAGTGAATTGCCATAAATTTTCATCACCTGTCCTCGCATATTTTTATTTTGCGCGCTCTTTTCACTTTTATACCTCTTCATGGTTTTTGTTCTTATTTCTTTTCGTTACATCGTTACTGAATGGCATTTCTATTTCTATTGGATCAAGAAACCATATTCGCGCATAAAACATGATTTTTTCTTTACTTTATTTTCTGGCTCTTCATTGTCTCTAGAATAATTTTGACGCTTAATTTTCACTGATGAGGGTTTTCTTTCAGCTTTTTACTTTTATTCCACATATACATATTCATTCATTCAAGTGTGTGTGTGTTTTATTTCTCTCGACTTTTTTCCATTAGTTTTTCTTTCTCTTTTCTCAATGATATCTTACTATTGTTGTAAAGCATGTACGTGCTGTATTTTGCACACAAGTCACACCAATAACACTCAATACACATTTCTTTGTTTTTTTTTATTTCTTCTGTTGTATGTTCTCTTGAATTACGCTCTCGAAACATCGGAACGATTGCACGCTCATATACGATAAAACTCATATATGTATATATTTATCGGTTTTGATGGTGGATCACAGTATATAGTAAACATTGAATTTTTCCGCTTTTTTATCCGACGCACACCAAAACACACACACACACATGTCATACAATACACAAAAGCGAATCGCGATATAGCTTTTCTCACGTGGTGAAAGAATACACGTCTATATGTATACAAATTATATATAGATTAACGTGTAAAATGGAAAAGCAGAAAAAATGCGATGGCAATTACAAAAAAGGAAATGAATGAGTAATAGAGTTTGGTGCGTAACACATATACACACATACACGCACACTAAACTATAAATTCAACATTTCCATGTTCATTTCGATTTTTTTCTTCTTTCATTTACATTCGCTCATAATCATCGTTCCTGGTGATGCGTACTTATTACATTTCTTCATCGATTTACTTATTACATTTTCATTTTCTTCGTTCATTGCTTTCTTTCATCATAGTTTGTCGCATTTATCTCATTGATTCACTTTTCATTTCGATTTGATAATATTATTCGTTTTCAGAGCGTGTTTTTTTTTTCTGCTGTTGTGGTGTATTGCTTCAGCCATTCTGCTGCGATATGTTCAGCCAGCTTTGAGCTCGATCGCAATTTGGGTGAGAGAGAAAGAGTTTCACTCTCATACAAAAATCAGCTGAGCAAATTGCGTCCGAGCACAGCCAAACGAGATAGGCTGAAAATATCTCCAATGTACAATATTTGATTGTGCTACGCTCAATGTGATTAATTCATCATTTCCCGCTTTCATAAAGCGCGCAGTATGTATATTTTATATTTTTTTTCTCTGATGCTTCGTTCGCACAATCTTATCGACTTTTTTTCCTGGCTCGCATAAATAAATAAAAAAGAAAAAAAATCAGATCCATCTCTTGCTCGTGCACACATACAAAAGCATACGCTCTCGATCATCACATCGCAGAGTATATCACATGGATATGCCAAATTTGACAAACACATAAAATTTGTGCTGGAAATTTCGTCGAAAAGACAGACTGTCATTAGAGACAATGTGGTCTCGCAGTATAATGGACAAATATCGGAAAGTAGTAATCCAAAAACAAAAGCAAATCAAAACAAAAAAAATATGTATAATAAAAGATATACAAACCTCGCCGATTGAATGGCCGTACTCGAACTGCAACCTTTATTTTATCCGTTGCCATGTTTATGATGTTGATTGGCTCTTTCTCTCTCTATCGGTTAATTTTGTTATATATCTGTTTTTTTTGTTTTTTTTTTCTTCTGTTTGAATTGTTTGTGTCGGTTAATGCTCGGAATATGTTATCTGAATGAGTATCTCGTTTCTTTTTTTTTATTTCGGTTTTTTTGGTTAAATAGTTTACACGTTGAAAATCGGCAAAAGCAGCAAAACGAAACAACATACATGTATATATAGAAAATCAATTCGAAACAAATACACAATTTTTCTTTAATTTGTTTCGAACACACTCAAGCAGTTTGGCCAAAAATGCTTCATATCTGCAAAACAAAAATCGATTCATCAATATTTTTGGTTGTTTTCATTTTTTGTTTTCAAACACCACTATAACCACTTGTTAGTAACTTTTTTTTTCTTTTGATTTTGAAAATTGTTTATGATTTTTTTTTTTGGTAATTTTGTTTTAGTCACACTCATGCACACACGTAAAATGTTTGTTAGTTGCGACACGGACCGAACGAAGCATCAGCGAATTAAATGCAGTATTAAAGTATGAAAAGATTTGTGCAGTGTGCGCGCTTGCTCGCCATATGTGTGTGTGTCATTAAGAATATCGATGATGTCGTTAATTGATGAAAAATCACCTGTTAAATCAATGTCTTGTGTGTGTCATCGACGTTTGTTTGTGCCGTGTTCATTTCACGTCTCTCAATCTAATGACAGTTAAGAACCATTTACAATTCCCATTAGGCTATATTGTTGCACACACGCTCTCATTAGTTTACTGTTGCTTTTTATGTGCGTTTTTATTTGGATTTATGTGGCCCGAAAATGTTTGACCAACTTGTTCGTAATTTCGTTTTACTTTAACTATAAAACGACAATGTAAATTCCATTTATGCCAAAAATACTTATACATTCACAAAAACACTCCATACACACAGACCCTCTGCATTGTGCAGATTTTGTATTTTCGTTGGTCGAAATGTGTTTTCAATTCATTTTGAAGTGATTCAAAATCAATGGTGATGGCATAGAGCACAAGAAAATAGAGCCATACCAAACAATGGCACTTGCCGAAATTGACGAATCTATGTTGTTTTTTGCGCTTTTGATCCACAAAACGAAATTATACTTTCACCGTAATGTATTTTTTTTTTTTTTGCTTTTCTATTTTGGCCGCACTTGTCGACACAGCTGAGAAACTTTGTACAACAATACAAGAAATGGAATGAGAAAAACAAACGACATTGACAAACATTTTTCGGTAAATGGAAATAGTGCACATTTTAAGCAAATGGAAGAGAAATACAGAGAGGAGCCAACAAACAATTGAGTCCTGTGGCATGTATGTATCGCATACATATCCTTTTTTTTGAAAAAAAAAAACTGAATTTAATTGCATTCGCCTTGAATGTGTGGCATGTTTTCAATGAGCTTTTTTTACGGTACTGAATGTAGATTTTATTTGGCAGTTTGAAATTTCCTGAAGTTCGCAGAGGTCGATTCATGGACTTTTGTTTCGTTCACTCAAGAAACTTTACACCGAATTTTTGACACTCACGCATGCACAAATAAACAAACCAAACTATTCCATTTTCGCTCTATATCCATCATCGAATTTTGGGATTTTCTGGCGAAATTTATACACTGCACAGATAAAAAAATTCTTACTTCCTTCATCAAATTCGCTAATTTAAGCAAAAAAAAAACTGAAACTTTGATTCATTCTCGTCGTTCACTCTAACACACATGCGAGCATGTTGTTTTATTTCTCAGTTAAGTTGGAATTGAGAAAAAAATCGACACGCAATTTATTGTTTCGATGCATAATTTATACAAAACGTATTATTTCTTTTTCGTTTGAAATAAATATATATATATTTTTTTTAATTAGAATTGCACGAAGGTTAACAACAACTCAAATCTCAGTCCAGTATCTGTGATTGCCAATTCGCACATTTTTTTTAAACCAAGTTTTCAAAAAATCCAAAAACAAACTATTCCACTGTAACACAGACATACACACAGAAAGAAGGAGCTGGCCAGTGAGAAGAAAAAAACAAACAGAATTTTTCTCCCTTTTTCGTGTTAACGAAATAAAGAACAGAATATATAAAAAAAACAGCACGAAGAACTATGACTATTCTGTCTTCATTCACTTGTACATCAGAACAGAGAAACGTCATGCACACATTTCAATACAGACAATATTCGCGTTTCCTTCATTGATTTTTCCCCGTGTTTATTATTCTCGCGAGTCTAAACTGAAAAATACCCGTACAAGAACTATATGCTACACACAATGAATATATATATTTTTTTTGTTCGGTCGTCGTGGTCGTCGTCATTTATCATCAACAGAGAGACAAACAAAAATTTCGTATTGACAGACTGCAAGAGCAATCGATTCAAAAAATTTACAAAAAAAAATTTTTTTTTCTTTTCTACAATGACTTAAAATGTATGTATATAAATATCTATCGTTTTGCGAGACACGTACGAAAAATAATGTATCAGCGTGCACCTCACACACCACGGTTACACGATGTGAATATAATATTTTTCTTTTGGTTTGGTTTTGAACTGGCTGTGTTTTCTTGTCTTTGAATGTTCTCTGCAAAAATAATAATATATATGTTCTTTTTCTCTCTCTCTTCGGTTACTGCTGTGTGTTGATGATTTCAACACAAAACACTCTTGGTCTTAATACTGGTGTTCCAGTCATCGAGCTGTGTGCATTTGACATTTAACGCCATATTGGAATTTTACTGTCACAAGGCAGCAGCAGTAAAGTGTGTATATATATACGTATAACAGTGTTTAACAAACGAAAACGATAATATTATAATACAGACACACAGCAAGAGAAAGAGAGAGAGAGAGATTCTCAAATGAGACATACGGACACACGCATACACATGCTCGTGCACCACCCATACATACAGTGTTGGCGCAGTGTACATCATACTTGCACACAACAAACAACAACAGCAAGTGCTTCTTATTGTGAATATGCGTTATACATCAAAATAACAATAGACTTGTTCGCTCACATTCGAATTGGATTCGTTCTCTATCTCTATTCGTTCGCTTTCGCTCTCTTTTTCAAAAACCATTTGAATTGAGTTTGTTGCGCGGTTATACACGAATGCGTAATTATATGTCGTTATTTTTCCAAACACACGCAGTCAGTCTTCAGTCATGCCAAATTAGAAGAACAACAACAACATTAACATTCCGTCACAGAAAATGAGTCAAATTCCATGAACGCATACATTGTATGATATTATAGATATAAGGATGAGAAAAAGAGTAAGTAAATCACATACGATCGCCAATTGAAACGAAACGTGAATCGAAAAAAAAGAAGAAATAATAATCATCGAATCAAATGACAATGCCGGGTGGAAAAATATGCATGTAATAAATTCACATAGTAAAATTGTCGCCTTCATCAGTGGTTTTTATCATTCATTCTCCCTCTCTCTTTCTCTCCCCATCTCTATTCATTATTCGCAATGCACACAGCTGATTTCGCATGACACACACACACATAGAGCGCTGTCGTGTTCGAGCGCAACGATGTTGAACGGTTCTTTTTCACGGCAATTTTTGTTCCGGCACCATCCTCATCTTACACTCAATCAGACACGATAAATCGGATGCTATTCTTCTTCTCTTCTTTCATGTAATTCGTCAATCGGAACGAAGTGAGAATTGTTTTGTAAGCACATCAAGCAGCTGTGCGTTCGTGTATTGGTGTTACACTCGTATTTGTTGTAATATTTTGAGTTGTATGTAATTGTCTTTTATTCTCAACCTCTGTCTCTCTCTTATTTACCGTCTCTCTATTTCTCTTCGGTGCTTTATTTATTGTAGTTTCATTAGGTTATGTTTCATTTTCGGTTTCGTTTAACAATTTTACATCCATTTCTCTTCATCACAATCGTTGAAGGAAAACCAAAATGTTCTCGTATTTACCGCGCTCCACTCAATGACAGCATGTGTGTGAGCGCGCGCGCTCATTTGTGTGCGTGTGTTCGATTCCTTGAAATAGTGTGTATTGACGTGACTGTTGTTGTTGACTTTTTTTTGCTTCTCTGCTATAGCCTTGTTGCCGAGGAAGTTTCGTTCAGTTTTTATTTGATTTCGATGTGCGGCCACCGATAGCCGCCGCTACAGTCAACACACATTTCTAATTACCATATTTTTTTTAACCATTTTTGCTCGTTTTCATCGTTTTCACATCACTTTTCTTTTGATTATTTAATTTGTGTGTGTGTGTGTGATTCGTGAGTTGTTTATACAATAACATCGTGCCCTTTCGTCGTTTTCATCAACAATTTATTGTTTTTAAATTCATCGGAAATTATCGTCATCTTTAGTTTCGTGCTCGAATACGTGCGATTCTGGTGTGGATCATAAAAAAAGCACATTGCGGTTAAAATCAGCGCATATAATTCGATTATCGATGCCATTATTTTGTTATTCTCGTTTTTTATGGAAGTGAGAGTCGCCGTGAGAGTTATGCGAATGTAAATTCGTCGAATAAATGCAACCGAACCACCATTAATTGTGGTATTGTTTTTATTTAGTCGTCGCCAGAAGAAGAAGCAAATGAATGAAGAAAAAAAAGTGTATAAAGTGCACACAAAGAAGTTTGGTTTATGATTTCATATAATTGAGATAGAATTTATGCAAAACAGCACAAAATACCTACCACTCTTTCTCGCCGTTAACAGAACTATTGCAATTTGTTAATTAGAAAATTGTGTGCGTCTGAATGGATCGTCATCGTTTGGACTGTTTTTGTCGTCGTCGTTATTGTCGTTGTCGTCGTCATCATTGTCGGGATTGTGCGATCAGCCGCCCGGTACACGGATTGTGAACGAACGTCAAAGATGAAAACAGTAGTGTACGATACATAAATATTTTTGCAAAAGAGTTTAGTGAGCTCCAGTGAATCGTCCTATAAACAATCGAATCGCCAGCAGCAGTGACTACTGTGATCAAAATTGACCGGCCGTTGGTCTTGCGAGCAATTTTAGTTTCGTGACACATTCAACAAGTCTTACAATCGATACATATTAAAAAAATCGAAAAGGCGGATCGGATAATCAGTTCGGTGTGCAACATTTTTTATTTTTTGAAGATTTTGTTTCTGATTATTTGGGGAAAAGAATACAAAGAAAACATCATGAAAACCTGTTGTGGTTGCATCGATATGCGAAAAGGAGTGGTGACTATTGGAACAATCGGATTGGTAAATATAAGTTTCTTTTTATTTGTAAATTAATTCAATTTACTTTTTTTCGGATTACGAGGTGAAAACACGTTGAATTACATCGCGAGATTTGAATAATACTCTGATTTTTTATGGCGCACTGAAATAAACGAAATTGTAGTAATGGATGATTTTAGTAGAAGTAAAAGAGTACAAGCATAATTATACATTTTTCCCGAAATCGAATTATTGCTAATAATTTATTGGTGACTCCATGTTGCTAAAACTATGCGTTTTAAGATCAAATTCAAAAATAAAATTGACACAAAATTCCAATCGAATTTTTTAATATTTTCACAAAAAAGAAGTTTTTTATTAATTTTTTTTCTTTTTTGAACCGGCATTAATTATAATTTATTTTCAAAACCAAATCATATAAAAGGTCAAAAATTATAAATTGATTTTATTTGAGTTTGTTCAAAATAAAAATATTTAAATTGGTTTGAATTGTAATGCATTTGATTTCAAAATTGAGAACCCAGCATTGCAAGCTCTCTACAATCTAGAAAGAAAATACAAACTAGATAACCTTTTGACATAAAAAAAACATGTTTGAAAAACTCGGAATGGATAAAATAGATGTACAGTGTCGACAGAAAGTCTGGGGCCACCTATGTATTTTTTATACAAAATTCCGTAAAATACCGTTTCTGAGAATAAAAAGTATTATTTTTGAAACGTCAAGAAAACATAAAAAAACACATATTTGGCCCAAAACTTTCTGTTGGCACTGTAGCTACTGTACTGATACTCAGGATTCATTAAAATGTCGAAAAATCCAAGTGAATTCTTTGAAAAACCACAGAAAATCGAATTCAGAAAAAAATTCAACGAATTTGTGAGGCTACAATGACTTTATTTTTGTAAAAAAAAAAAAACGTAAAAAATATTTGAAATTCAAATGAAGCAAGCATCGACTGTCTTCTAGCATTCATAAAATGATGCAAGCATTGGTGTTTCTCGTTCCGAATGTTTGAATGAAGTGTCAACTTAATATCTCACACCCGAAGGATTACGATATTTTTACTCCATTTTAACTAGTCAGCACTGAATTCAAATGAAGATGATACAATAAGACAAAAGATGTTGGGTAAATTATGCTGATTAATTCAGTTTCAACGCCAATCAAATAGTTGAGCCAAATCTATGCGAAATGGTCGCTTTGAAATCAATAAATATTGTAAATTGCATTATAATTTTCAAACAAATCATTTCAATTCAAAATAGCTATTCGTCTACCATAGATCGCTGACATTTGCATTTGTGGCTCATGTTTTTGTACACTTACTTATTGTTATTTGGTTTCTGTTTTCAGATTGCATCCATGCTGATGTTGGCGTCACAATTTATTTTGATGGCATTACAGAAAAAAGTGATGCTCGATGAAACTGACAAAATCGGCAATAATTTGTATTCTTTTGTGATGATCATGGGCATTGTTGTTTGCTTCTTCAAACTCATTTCGGATTGTTTGCTGATTTTTGGCGCAATTAAGGTATTATTTCAATTTGTAAAATGTACACATTTTCTTTATGGGCGGATCGTGCTTATATCGATATTTGTTTTTTCTTCTTCAAATGTTTTTACAGCAAACAACGCGCGAGGTATCCGTTTGGTTGGCAATTAATCTTTGCACCATTATTTATTTGTTCATTACACTGGTGTTCATTTATGACTTGCTTGCGGTGCACAAATCAAACATGGACCACCAAGAAGTTGTCATTCTCATTGTGTTTTTGCTCACATCAAATGGTGCGTTATGCATTTTACACCTTTTTGATATGATTAAAAAATATTTTAGTCGCAATCGACATCGATTCGCATTTTTCTTCCCTTTTTTTCAACGTAATGCAATTGCATCAAAATTGAAAATAAATTTAAAAATGATTGATTTTTTGCAGTGTGCTACCTCTATCTATGGTATCAAGTCTACATATTTTCGCGCCAATTAGATCTCGATGGACGAACTTCCCTGGAAGGAATTCTGCAAAATGTGACGGCAAGACCATAAATTGTAATTGGGAGAAACTTTTTATTTGGAGTCAACGACAACGTCCTTTTTCTCATTTTACTTTTCTTTTCTATTTTCAAATATTCTAAATCGATAAGAATCATTCAATTGACTTTTTTCATTTCAATTAAAGAAATATTAGTAATATAAGTGATATATACACGGCCATTACGACCGTTTAAAGAAGTGTTCCTTTCGTCTCACCATTGACTAAGTTGCCAAGTGTATTTGTGTGCCTTATTCATTTTACTTGCGCACATTGACGAATTTTATATGTAGCGTTCAATAGAATTAAATAAAAATCAAAAAGTTGAAGAAAAAATTTATAAACACACAAAATTCCGACGAAAAGAACCGAAAAATAGATAAATGTATGGAAAATAAATCTCATTTAGCCATGACACAAAATGTATGTGCCTGAAAAATGCACCGAAAAAAAAAAACAAAGAAAAAAACACACAAAAAATACCATTTAAACAATGTTCTTTACAATAGTTTTTTAATTATTATTCTTTGAAACTTAATTTTAGACAACTTTTAATAATAAATGCTAAAATAAATATTTTTTACAATGTTTTACAATGAAAATACAATAAAAAAATTGAAGAAAACAAATCCGTTTGGCGTCTGCTTTTTTTTCCTTTTCAATTATTCAATCAAATCGCATTTCGATTCCATTTCAGATCCAATCATACAAAAATAAAAACCCTCAACGTCATTGAATTTGTGCTTAAAATGGATGTTTTTTTTTTTTCAATAATAATAATTCGTTCGAAAATTTGAAAATATTTTTATTATCCTAAATAATTTCTTCTGTTTTTATTTTCTCGGTTTCTGCTGCTGAATTGTATCTAATTATTTCGGATGGATTTTATTAAAAAAAAAATTATTTTCCCTTGGATCATGTCAAGTCGTTGGTCAAGAGAATATGTTTGTGAGATAATCGAAGAGAATTAGCACTCTCCGGCTATAATGGAAATCAAACACCCTGAATTTACTATTTTTTAGTGCCGATTTGTTTGTGGCAACTTTATCTTTTAAAATCCATGAATTTGATTGGCACAGAGATCTGAGCGTATTCTCCACATTGGCAGTACCAATTGGCATTTCTCAGATTGACATTTTAGAAACAAATCGATTGATATGATCCAATTAAGGTGCCTCTCTTCACATTGTCCCATTCGAGGCGTTGACTTCGACGAAATCGAAATTCATTGTTTTCATTTAAAAATGTATATATTAGAGCCCCGTATTTTAAGTATAAGAAGCAACGGTGCACAACAACAATATATATCCTGACTGTATACATTTTTTTTCACTTAAATATACCAACCTATTCTATATATGTATATATCAACTATTGTATGACAAACACAGTACAATGAGAGGCATATTTAATAGTACTGCATATTAATTACAAACTATAAATGTATTGTTTTCACATTTTAGTTGCTCTTATAATGTTCAAACAAAGCTTATTAAATTATTTAATCTTCAGTTTTTCTCTTTGAAAATATCGAAATTAATATTTTTTTTGGTTGCACTACCTTACATAGATAAAAAAAAAAGTGTGAACATTCTGAATACCAAAACAAATGATCAAATAAGTGACTTTTCTGTGCAACAAAATCATTGTGTCTTGAAGGCACTCAACTACGAGTTGTTTTTCGGAGACATAATCGAAAATGCTCTCATTTGGCTATTGCTGTTGTTGTCGAAGAAAAATTCAGTGCCATGAAACCGAAATGTTTTAAAGCTTATATCCTATATAATTTAATACCTGTTAATTGGTAAATTTGCAAGGCCATTTAAATGTTTATTTGTTTGCAATGTCGAGAAGGCAATTTTAATTTCAGTGTATGTGTTTTTCGTTTCATTTCTCTTCTTTTTTTGTTACTTCAATTGTGTATATCGTTGCTCTCGTTTTGATGAGGTAATCGCGACATCAATTTAGACAAACAATTAGTACGAATGAGAGAAAAAGAGGGAATTATGAACACCGACAAAATCGTATGCCGGTTGCCACAAGTCCGGATTGAAGGACGATTCTGTCGATTGAAAGCGCACAACTTTTTATTTGCAAAATGTGACTCTTGTTTTAATGTCGAACGAGAAAATAAGGGTTTTCGATCAAAATTATGGCTCAATTTTTATGCCAATCAAATCGAATGAATAACGAAAATAATATGATTTCTTGCATTGGGAACGTGAATTAAATGTTTTACTTTTGGTGTTTGGTTGGACTTTGATGATGACTCACACCACATTCGAAATGCTCGCGAAAATATTTGTTTTTTCTTCGATGTGTTTTGATTGTTTTGTCTGACGATGATTTAAATCACCGCAGTGTAATGTATACAGAGTATATGTTTGTAAAACAATTACAATAAACATTTTTCTTCCAGAGCAATGGATTTTTGTGTAAGATATTGAGAATGAGCAATGAATTTGGATTGTTGCAAGTACTGACTGTTTATAGTTATTCTTTTTATCATCGAATTGTTTGTAGCACTTTTTGTGGAAATATACTGATAAAACTGGTTTTTTTATCTATTTGAGATTCATCAATAAGAAATAAATGTACTTTAATTAATGCGTGGCCGTGTATATCGTTAACTCTTTGCACCAACAAAATCGATTATTGCAATTAAAATTGGTTTGTTATCAATTATCAATTTGTGTGCGGATCATACTATCATTCTATAGAAACAAAACTGAGTTATTATAACAAGTGCGAAAATTGCATTTTATACTTGAGCTGCGGTTGGAATGCTACGAAAAAAAAACTGAATAAGTGTTGAATTTGGCATGATTGTGTGAGGGGTGGGCATGTTATGATTTGAGCATATATTTTTTGATCTAAATTAACACTTAATTTTTGCTCATTTATTATTGCTCAAGGCATTTTTGTTCGATCGAGAAAAAAATCGAAAACGACCGAACGATATTGATCATTAAAATTCTAAAAAGCTAAACAAATTTTGTGGTAACACAGAAAAGTCATAGAATTTCGAATATTTAAGCGCTTTTTAGAATACATGTTTTACACAGATAAAAGGCAAAGCGATGAATTTATTGTTTGCATTGCGGCGGGTGGTGTGTGTGTGTATTTGTTTGATTTGATTTCCACTTGAAATTTGATTCGTACCATTTACACATACGAATTATAATAAAACGGTACTTAAAAGTTATATATTTATATATATATATTCTTATATGAGAGTGCTCCTAATTTAAAATGTGTATTCTTCTGAGTGTTGTTGTTGTAGCTGGCAATTAATACATATATAATACTAAATAGATCATTTCATTGTGTATGTGAATTGCGGGTGGATCGGTGACAAAGGAATAAAGGTAGTGGCTTTTGTGATCGACTGAAGAAACAGAAATGATTAATCTTTTCTTTTTTTCCGAATAATTAGAGAAAAAATTGTATATATATAAATGTTTATATATATATCACAGCAAAAAACTCTTATTTGTTTTCATTATTTGAATTGGTTAAATGGGGGAAGAGTTGATCATACGATGGTGGATTATCATCTTTGTCGTCAATCGCTGGCGTTGACTGTCGATTGTGTTGCGTTGAACCGGTGGCTGTATATGTATCGCCGGCCGAATTGAATGCCGTCGATCGTGTATTATTCGGGCGACGTGTATTTGTATCGGACGATCTACCCTGAGTATCTTGTTCTGGTAAAAAGCAATCCTTTATATGCCAACATAACCAGAGACACGAGCCAACACCCACCAATGTGAAAATTAACGATGTCAATGCACTGATCACAATGTCTGTATTGTTGGCGGTTGCTTCTTTTGCTGCGACTACGACCGGTGGATTTGGACATCGTCCACCTTCATCCATACAATATGGCGGT
>NW_022198708.1:808992-882049 GCF_009176525.2 Contarinia nasturtii
TGTAAATAATAGCATGCGATATGTCAAATAGTGCAAACAAGTTGTAAGCTGTCAAACACACACTACTATATTATGATTTTACAAAGTCAGTGTTAAAACGTCACACCAAATTATCACTGTTTCTGTCTCGTTGTGTTATTATGATTATGAAAAAGTTGGGCTACATATTATCTAATCCAGTCGTGGTGTTGCTTTATAGTAGTTGGTCGTATCGATCAGCTGATTTATGAGAAATATGTCGTTGCAAGATGTTCGATTTTCGAATTATTTTGTGGCCGGAATTGCTTCGTGGGGTGCAACGGTGTTCACAAATCCATTAGAAGTATGTGTATTATTATTTTTAGCATTCAATTCAAATGACATTGACATTTTTTTTATTGATGATTAAAATAGGTAATTAAAACACGACTTCAACTTCAGGGTGAACTAAAAAAACTCGATCCAAATGCAAGAATCTATCGTGGTGTTTTGCACGGGCTCTATCAAGTTGGTCGATATGATGGAATGACAGCATTACAAAAGGGACTGGTTCCAGCATTTGGTTTTCAATTTTGTTTGAACTCTGTGCGGTTTGTGATTGAAAATCTTTTAGGATAGTTGGCGTCGCCTAGTGATTGACACCGCATGCATTTTTTTTCTTTTTAGTTTGGGCGTCTTTGATACGGCCACAACGTTCGGTTGGACAAAAGATGCAAATGGTCATATGTCATTTTGGCGCGGTTATTTTTGGGGTGGTTTGAGTGGTTCGTTGGGGAGTTGCTTGGGGAGTCCATTCTTTTTAGTTAAAACGCAAATGCAGTCATACGCCGACGTTAAAGTTGCTGTTGGGTTTCAACGAAAACATGAAGGAATGATGGCCGCTTTCAAAAAAATCTATGCAGCTCGTGGCATTGGTGGCCTTTATCGGGGTGTTATTGGTAATATAATTTGATAAACATAGGTGTTGACGCAAAATATTTTGGAGGGTAAAAAAGAAAGGAAAATTCAGAGAGGTGCCCGGCAAAAGACGATTTTTAACTAGTGTAAAAAATGGAGAAAGTGGTTTTTGATTCTTTTCGGATGTATAACTCAAAATTGCTGGGTCAACACCTATGTATTTGATAAATATATTTGAAATTGTTTTGTCTTATGATTTCAATGGAATTAATCTTGAAATTTTTAATTTAGGTAACATTCCACGTGCAGCTTTAGGCAGCGGTGCTCAACTGGCCACATTTGAACCTCTCAAAGACTACATGGCCAGAAATAATTTAAGCTTCTCAAATCCAACCGTAAATTCATTCGTTTGTTCAACAGTCGCCGGTTCAACAATGGCCATTGCAATCACGCCGCCTGACACAATTTTAACAAGACTTTATAATCAACCCTTAGACGATGCGGGCAAAGGAAAATATTATAGTGGCGTCTATGATTGTCTCATTAAAATGATCAAAACAGAAGGTTTTGCTGGATTGTACAAAGGATTTTTACCATCATATTTACGGATTGCTCCGCATTCCACATTAGTTTTACTCTTTTACGATGAATCGAAAGCATTGCGCGACAAATTCCAACCCAATTGAATGAATTAATTTGTTTTTAAATCAATTGTAAATAGAAAAAAATAACAATTACGTTGCAGTACAAGCCGGACACACAGTCGATATGTGTGCCTGTAAAATATTCATTTTATTGTTTTTGATTATGTAAAATCATGTATATAAATGTTTTAAATTTAATTAATATAAATATAAATTAATAACGGACATTTTCGATATGAAATAAATGTATTGTGAATGGGTTTAGTCTTCAGAAGTGTTGGATGCATTCATTCTATTCGATGGCGATTTGTCTGCAATGTTGTGAACAATTGAGTCATAAAAATATGCGATGTAAGATTTCAAATCATCGTTGTTCGCGAGTATTTATTTCCATCCGCTTTTCATGCAAAGACGATATTTTTTATATCATCATACGCAATGTTTTATTCGGATGGTGAAATATTAATTATTTGAGGTAAAGCGACACGTATAAGGTGGAGAAGTACTATATATAGTATGTTGATAAACCGAAACAGAAATTATTAATGCTCAGATAGAGCGTTGTGTGAAGGTCAGTTTGATTTTTACACACGGCGAGATACATTGTAAATTGAAAATACGTCGAGACAAATTGAAAATTGTGACAGGTGCATAAAATATACCAAGAAGCAAAAAGGAAACAAGAAGCAAGATAAAGAACATGGGTCTAACAGCATCAATGATACTATCAAGTGCGTTTACGCATTTGTTTGGAAAAAAACAAATGCGAATTTTGATGGTTGGTTTGGATGCGGCCGGTAAAACGACAATCCTTTATAAATTGAAGTTGGGCGAAATTGTGACGACCATTCCAACGATTGGTTTCAACGTTGAAACGGTTGATTATAAAAATATTTGCTTCACCGTTTGGGATATTGGTGGTCAATATAAAATTCGACCATTATGGCGATACTACTTTCAAAATGCACAAGGGCTCATCTTTGTTGTAGATTCAAACGATCCCGATCGTATTGCCGAAGCGAAAAAAGAGCTTAACGGCCTGCTCAAAGAGGATGAACTACGTGATGCTGCGGTTTTGGTAATTGCAAATAAACAAGATCTACCGAATGCCATGAGCACTGCCGAACTGGTTGAAAAATTGAATCTAAATCAATTGTGGAAGCGAAATTGGCATGTCCAAGCCACATGTGCAACACAGGGTAACGGTTTGTACGAAGGACTCGATTGGCTATCAAATGAATTGGCCAAAATGTGACGTGGACTTGTATTTACTTGGAAGTGTTTGGAATGTTTTCTTTACAACCTTACAAAACTTTATATTGTACAATTATTATAATAAAATAATGAGAAAGCATTGAGAAAAAAACGATGTTGTTTTGACTTTTTCACATTTCGATTTTTTATTCAGTTTTTTTGTTGTGAAATTTACTGCCTGATGTAGTATTTTTCAATTTATACAAATCATTTAAAATGTTGCATCGAAATCTGATGAATTTTAAAAATTTCTAAGTAGGATGCGATTCAATCAAAAAGCTTTCTGAATTCAGAGAGACAACGTTCAAATTTGATACAAAATCATGATTTGGCAAGCAATTTAAGGTTCTATACTGATCTGGAAAAACAACACACAAAACGGTAACTAACAACAACAATTGGAATCATCTGAAAGACAGATTTGGTTTGGCTTCAATTGAACTGACCTATGTAAACAAATAAATTCTTTAAATTTATAACTCATTCAAAAGACTCACTTTGTACCGCCAATCTACCAAATAAATTGATCAAAGAAAATTGAAAAGAATGTCGTCATTTGTGTTATTTATCAAAAGCTTAACTGATGTAAACAATCGTTGGCCACTTGTGAGTTGTCAAAAAAAAAAAAACAATCCGGTCCCATACACCGTGTAAATAAATGCTTGCAAAATGTCAACAATACCATTCTATACCGACACGTATCTACTGTAAAAGTTACAGTAATCATAAAGCTATGATCTGTGATTCTCAACTTTCTCAACTTTCAATATTTTTAATTCAAGTAAAATAAATAAAAATCAAAGGCCGAAAAACGGAGACTTTAAATATAAAATAAATGAAATTCATGTAGTGCTCTGTCAGTCAGAATGGTGTTGGATGCGTTCATTTGATTCGATGATAGTTTTTTAACACCATAACAAAAATGTAGTCATGCGATGTTGGATCATCATTATCAGCGAGTTTACTTATAAAATAACGTCACACGCAATATTACGTTAAAATTGTGACATCAATGGTTTTAGAAGTGCTGAAGACAAAAAAGACAAGAATATAGAGAGCGGGAGAGAAATATCTACAGACCGAAACAAACTCAGTCGAGTACTCAGTGAACTTAGTGTGAGTCAGTTTGTTTTCCGCGTTTGGTGAAATACAATAATTGTTAACGAAATAAAAAAATACTTGAAACCAAAAAAAAAAAAATTGTTTCCGAGGCCGTTAAGTTTACCAATAGCCAAAAAGTGAAAAAAAGAAAGAAAACGAAATGAGTGCATCGATATCAAGTTTATGGTCGCGTTTGTTTGGAAAACAATCAGTTGGAATAACGATGGTTGGATTGGATGCAGGCGGCAAAACGACAATTCTTTATCAATTGAAGTTGGGCAAAGTTGTAACGACCATACCAACGATCGGTTTCAACGTTGAAACAATTGAATACAATAATATTTCATTTACCGTTTGGGGTCTTCACAGTGGAGATAAACTTGCAAACAAACAAGATCGGCCGAATGCAATGAGCGCCGATGAATTGAGTGATAAATTGAATTTAAAAGAGATACAAAATCATAAGTGGCACATACAAGCCACCTCTGCAATACAGGGTAAAGGTTTGTACGAAGGACTCGACTGGTTATCAAATGAACTGGCCAACAAGGGATTTACACGAGAATAACAAATATTTATGTATTTAATTCGATTATAATAAAATAATGGAGAAAATATACGGTTTTGTTTCGATTTTTTTTTCTTCATAGTTTAACATTATGAATTTAAAAACAGAGTTGTGATTGACACGGAAGCATCAGTGACTCACTTGGGCAGCTAGTGCCTGCACATAATTTATCAAGAGCCTGAATATGAGAGAGAGAGAAGCACTTAAAAGAAACCAAAAGCCCGCAATCGGTTTTATATAAGTTGCCATTTAATGTAAACTTATTTGGGCTCATTTAAAAAAGCAGCATGTGAAGCAAGAATTCGTGATGTAAACAAACAATATGTATAAATTCAGAAACTTTTATATGAATCAAAAGATTATTCCTTGCACAACTCTACCCTAAAGTTGATCAGTAAAACTGATAAAATTCCAATATTTTAAATTTAATCAAAATAAATAAAAATTAAGCGGAAACTTTGAATATGAAATACACAAAAAAACATTCATTGGATGCGTTTCGTTCGCTGTCAATCATTGGCATTGGATGCATTCATTTGATTCAATGACAGTTTTTTTTTGCAAGGCATGTTTTCAACATCATAATAACAGTCCAGTCATCAATATACGCAATTTACTTTGCATTTGTTGCATTTAAAATCCTCATTGTTCACGAATACCTATTTATTTGAATTTTACACGCAACGACGACATTATTTTCGTCACATTTTCAATTTGTCCAACGAAAAAAAAAGTGTTTTTGGCAAAAATAGAAAATTGTGTCATACACAATGTCGCGTTCAGATTGTGATAGTGATGGTTTTGAAAGTGCTGAAGATGATGATTTTGGTGTAGAAAAACCGTCAGCCAAATCTGATGGTGATAAAAAAACGGCCACAAAACTATCATCAAAGAGTGCAAAAATGGCAACAAATGAAGCTGCCACCAAAGATGTTGAAACAATTGATAAATTCAAAGCATTGGACGTGAAAGAACCCGAAGAAAATGACGATTGGGGTTGGGGCGATGATGGCGATGACGATGATGCGAATAATTTTAAATTTGAATCAAAACCAACGACGAATGAAAATCCAAAAGTCGAAGCTCGACGCCCGGATAATTTGGGTGACAGTCCGCAAAATGTAAAACAAGAACCACCATCGCAAGTATTTCAAAGTCAACCAGAAACACCATCTGCATGGAGTCCATGGTCAGGAATGGTATCGTTATTATCAACAGCATCAACGGGTGTTGCATCGTTTACTTCGCATGTTTCGTCTGTGATTGAATCAAATATTGGTATACCGGATCCGGAAAAATTTGCCCAACAACAGCAGCAACAAGAGAAAACGGAACCAAACACCACCAATGCCAGTTCACCATCGCCCGATTGTGAATCCATCGATAGTAAACGACAAAATGATGAAAAACTACTGAATTTGGGCAGTTTTGTATCGAATGTCACATCGATAAGTAATCGTGTTATTGCTGGTGGCCTGGATACGCTCGAGGGTATTGGCAAAAAAACGATGACAATCATTCAAGAGAATGACGCTGGCCTAATAAGCAAACGCAAACTACTTGGGTTGGACAATGAAAAGCCTGTATTGAGTCAAGTGTTACGCGAAGCAAAGGAGAAATCTGAAGAGAGTGAAAAAACCATGAAATTAACGCAGAAAAAACTCTATCGAAAGCAATTACATTTTGAAACATTATTCGATGATTACCATGGTCTTGTCCATTTGGAAGCATTGGAAATGCTATCGAAACAAGCATCATTGAAATTACAAGCATTGCTTATGCCACTGAGTGGTATTGCATTGAACGAATTACAACAGACCATGAATTCGGTCACCGAATTATGTGAATTGAATGAATTGGATCAGGATGATACGCCCACACATCTATATGATGTGACCGAATTGGAGGAAAAACTCAAAACAGCCACCGAAGATTTTGACATACCACTCGATTTTAATGATATTTTGGAGTGAGTCATTGGATCACATTGACTAGAGCTGTTATTACAGCTCTATCTTTAACTCCGCACGAAAATTCTATTTTAAACATGATTTTAATTGACATTAACCGTTTTCTGCTTCAATTTCAGCACGTGGAAAGAGAGCCACAATTGGTTGGAAAATAACACGGACGAACATCAGCCGCAACAGATTCATGATAATGCATTGAAATGTTTGGCAAAAACATCGGCATTGGCTATCAATAAATACCATAAATTAGCTGAATTACTTTTAATTAAAGATCATCACAGTACGGTTAATGAGTCCGATTGTCTACTACAGTACGTAAACATGTTGACGAATTTTTTTCTTTTGCGGTCGTTCTTCTGATTCTAAATTTCTTCTTCTATCATCCTTAGATTGACAAATACATTCTGCTGGCATTTGGGTGGCATTGCAACCTTGTACAGCGACAAATTAACCAACATTACCACTAGCGATCCGGAAATCCAAACAAATAACCTGATTACAAACATTTTCTTGGAGGTACACTTTATCAATATTTTTCTGGTGTTGACATTTGAAATGGCTAATCTGTTTCATTGTTTATGTTTCAGGGCTCGAAGAGCACATCATACGTTCAAAATGGTTTTCAATTGTTTATTCCAATTCTTCAAGTCGGTGCTGTTTAAATTCGATTCACCCCACCAATTTATATATACCACCAATGTATTTTTGGGCCGAATATCCAAGTCACTTCTTTTAAATGGCACTGTCATATCCCATGTATTGTTACTTCAATTTTGGTTGAATTTTAAACGTCTATAAATATGTAAAAAAAAAAAACAACAAAATCGGTCGAAATTTTAGTTCTTTTTATAAATTAAATAAAAATCCCCATTTTTCAAATAAATCACAACGATATTTTTTTGAAACTTTATTCCATCGTAAAATTTTGAAATACATAAAATAATTATTACAATTGTGTGTTATTCAACTAAAAAAACTATGTTACAACATTGAGCTGATTTACAAAGGCCATGGAATTTGCATGCGAAATATGTGTTTGTTTTTATTGATTACGAACGGAAATCGGCTCTTGATCCAAATTAGAATTAATCGTCGAATTGGCGAATTGTGTGTTAATTTATCGACAATGACATTGAGAATAATTTGACGACGAGACGGAAAGAGAAGCAGGGAGATGGTAAACGGCATCGTACGCTCTCAAATACACGCACCGGAATGGAGATAATTTAGATCTGAAATAAAAATGTATATTCTGTTGAAAAATATGGCAACCGATTTTAATTTTCTCTTATTCATTATTCTCTGTTTGTTTTTTAATAAATGAGAAGATCATGATCATGATGAAGAAGTGCACTGATTCAGGTATAAACAAATACAGACATAATAATCAAATGTGAACGTTTATAATAAAGATAACAATTTTCTCGGTGAAATTACTTACTTTTGTTCATTCTAAACCGTGCGCATAGTAGTGCTTCAAAAGAAATATATGAATGGCCATCGGTTCCACACACTGTACGTCGAACAATAATGGGCAATGTAGCAAAAATGAAAAGAGTGTAAGTGAAATGCGAGTATTTGTAAAATAAATTGATAGACGCAAGAAAAAAATTGTAGTTGGCTACAAACCTGGTGATGCGACTGCGATATATTTCAGTTTCTCGGGGCAAATGTTTCCAAAGTCATTACAACGACCGAAGTGAGTTAAGAACAGAACTGATATTGATTCGAAACAAATGTATAAAGAAAAGAACGCAATCAAAAGAAGAAGAAAAAACAGCAACAACACAACACAAAAGAGGCAAATTATTTGAAAATACTGAAGAGTGCACAGATGAAAAGAATCAACTTACATCGATTGTATGGTTTGGAGCATTCGAGATGATGTTCAGAGCGATAAGTGCGTAAATCACTGCCGCAAGCAAGAAACTTGGTTCGTTCAGTTATCGATGCGATTTTTAGTGATTCTTGTATTTTTCGAACTTTTTCACAACTTCGTTGAGTTTGACTTCCGCAAGTGCCGCCGACTTTTTCGCGTACATGTTGCACATTGCCAGCCATACAAATGGCCATGAATGGATTTTCATACGTTTGATTATTTGTCGTGCAAATTGGATTCTTTTCGAATAATCGACGCGGTGATGTGCATGCTTTTACATGTGCATTCCGTCCAAGCGCTCGATAGGTTTCGTGCAATGTACAACTGCCTTCATGTATAACTCGAATATCTACATTCAGTTTAAACAAAGAGATAGAAATTGAGAAGGAGATATTAGAATGATCTTACTTGCGAATGAGAGTAATATTCACCTGGTTGTAAATCGCGCAAGCATCGCACCTGATGAAGATGACCATAGGTGTAGCCATTGTTCGCACAAACCGGCGCCTTGTAATGATCCGGCCATGGTCCTTGTAAATCGCTATAACTTGGACATATAAGCGGATCACATTCGCGATGATAAATTATTCGAACATCTGCAAAAACAAACAACAAATAGACAACATGTGAACTTTATTAATTTACACGCTCAATCGCACTATTTATTAGCGCTGCCGATGCAACTTCATTCAATGCAATTTATCGCCATTTCTCTCTTTCTTTCCTTCTACTTTTCTCTCGTTTTCATTTCAGTTTTCAAGCGAATATTTTTCTTCTTTTTTCTAAATCTAGATCAGTCGGAAGCTAAGAACTAGGGGTGAAGAACATATTCAAAAGCTGTATTCCTTTCTCTATAAATTACAATTACCATGCCTCACGGACTCATTTGTCGAATTGGCTCATGGTTTGGATGCTCTCTTTTTACGCCTTTTTCTTGACATATTTTATAGTTCAGAGGCGGATGATTTCATGGTGTGATCGAAAATTACGCAAAAACATCAAAGAATTAAATTGAATGCATAGAAAAATGATCGGGATGCGGTCACACTGTGAGAACATAACTTTAGACCTTGACACGATGAGCAACACTCGATTAAATCACCCTAAAGCCATTTTTATTCATCTTGATCGCACACTGCAAAATATCGCGATTGTCGATAATTCATACGGTGCAAACAACTCTATTCTCTCTTAATTGTTAATCATGCATGGCGAAAAATACACACACACACACCACATTGCAGATGCAAATCGGCAAACTTCTTAAAAGCATCACCAGGTCACACATCCATTAGAACAAATCAATCGATAATTTTAAGTGAGAACGATTAAAATTAAACGTATAATTACATTAATCAATCAGGTTTTTTTTGTTGCTTTACATCAAAAAGGTGTCGATTTTACGATCATTTTAACATTTAAAATGGCTTGATGCGATCACTTCTTAAATAATATGTAAAAAAAATTGAATTATTATCTACTTAAATTGATCGCGTTGCATTTAGGGGCCCGGCCTTTGTTCGTGCATAGTTTTAGAGATCGCGCGAAGGATTATGAAATGAACATCGATCAAAAGTGGCACTTTTCATCACAATATCAAAAGATGTAATTTTGATTCTTTCTTGCGTCTCAAACGTTTTTCCGAATCTAAATATTCATTACTATCAAGGGGGCTATAATTGGATATCGATGAAAATAAAAGATTTTCAACGGATTACGAAACATAATGATCAAACTGATCGATTTTTTAGTTTTCGAATCAATTCCAATTAAGAATCAAAGGGGAAAAAATTGATGTCATAATCAAAAATTTCGATGATTTCAATAATATTCCCATTCCATTTGAAATTATTTTGTCGAAAAATAATTAAAAAAAAAATTTCAGCATTTTCTGATTTTTTGCGCCTTTTCGGAAGACGGTGAATATTTTAGCAATGACATTGATTTTTAAACGTTTTTTTTTACCAAATTTGATGTTTGAACATTTTTTGAATTTTCTCCAAATTCAAAATCATCGATTTTCGTATGTTCAAAGCGAACAATCCCCTGAGATACCAATTCATTCCGTTGCGAATGTTCAACTCTTGTGAATCGTTATTTTTTTTTTAAATTCCATTTAGAAATTATAAACCAAAATAAATGGCCAATTAATTTGAATACAAACAGATGTATACCGACACGCCGATCTTATGACGCAAAATCTGACATCGATCGAAAAGATGCACTTTGTTTATATAAAAAATCGAAAATCGTAAATGCAACCTAGTGCTTTATTATCATGTTACGGCTTAAAATGCAGGAAATACATTAAAAATACTTTGAAGATATGAGGGAAAAAGCTCTCAATGCAAATAATTTACTAAATTAATGCTAATCCAAAAGTGCTACTGAGACACCGCATTTAAAATATATTCTGAATGATCTGTTGAATAGTAATAAATTTTGCCAAAGAATTTGATAAAGTGCAGCGATTAAAATGATGATGAGATGACGACAGAGAGATGAGAGTGAGAAAAATAGGGAAAGAGTGAGAGAAATCGTGATGTTCAAATCAGAGTATTTATCCAACCTAAATTTTGCGTAAAAGTCTCCAATACAAAAACGTTCGGGTGCATGTACTTATGGCAAAAAAATGTGTGGCAAAAGATAAAGAGCAGAGATGCAAGTAAGTTGGTTGGTGAGTTTGATATTGGTTTGGTCGGTGCAATCAAACGTTATATGTACGAATAAATGACTTCATATCGTCTGTTAATGAATAGATTTATTGTAATGATGCAATTATATCAGATTAGTTGGTATTTAATCTAATCTCTGTTTGGCAAACGCATAGTAAAATAGGCGAACACATTTTCAACCGAGAGAATTTTGCGCTGCTAACAAGCGATGTGATTGATGAAAAAAATAATAATAAAGAAACCGGGGAGCGTCATGTTTGGTTCATAGAAAAATAGCCCCAAAAGACAAGATAGAGGTAGAGAGAAGTCTTAGATACCATGCGCCTACTTATTTATTATTATTATCATCATCATGATGCATCATTGAATAGAACCGAATATACTTACGTCGAATTCGTGGCCGTTGACGATTGAAGCAATCCAAGATATCTTTGTTTCCATATGTTTTCATGTCGCTGCCGCAAACTGGATGATAGTATGGATTAAGAACACATTTGTGGCCCTTGGCAATCACACTCAGCAAACCTACAAAAATATACACAAGACATATGCATACACATATGAATGGGGTAGAATAAAAACTACTTCTCGAAAAATTGGTATTTTAAAACGAAACTTAAAAAAAATTTCATTAAAAAGTGAATCAATTTTTTTTTGTCCAATTGAAGTGAATCAAGAAAATTTTGTTCAATAAAAGTGAACCAAAAAAAAAATTTCAGTCGGTTTTTTCAGTGTAAAATACACTAAAATGAATTTTTTTTTTAGGTTCACTTTTATTGAACAAATTTTCTTTGGTTCACTTCAATTGGACAAAAAAAAAATTGATTCGCTTTTCATTGAAAGTTTTTTTTAGGTTTCGTGTTTAAACATTTTTCGAGAAGTAGTTTTTATTCTACCCCATTCATATATATGTATATCAATCACAGACAATACGGTAAAGTTAACAAGATGATTGGCCGCGTTCACATTATAATGTCAGTTTGGCGGAGCGAAAAAAACAACGAAGGTTTTGGATTTCAATCTATCGCACGCGCGCACAACAGCCTGGTCCATTCGCGATTTTCTATCTCTCTCTCTTCTTCTTATTTTTCTGTTACGTCTCAATTTTCTTAATCTTTTGGCGTGGAATTCCATTTGGATTAGCACACACAAAATGCACAACACATCTCGTCGTTTCGGAAAATTAGTATTAATAAATTCGCGATCACAAAAAAAATGTTACATGTTAATAAGCCATGCATTTTTCTGTGATATGTTTCTCTATTTTCTGTGTGTGTCGCCGTTTATTTATTTTCTGTGTGTGTGTGTGTGCGCACCTTACCGCCGCACAATATTAAATCATCGTTTGATGATTAATATAATAACTGAAACGATACACAAATCACCAATATACGTGTTACTCTGGATAGAAAAAAAAGAGACCAAATCACAGCAATCGATTAAATTATCGGTGAACGGTAGGAACAAGTGCCACCGCAATATTATTTCACATACACTATTTATCTAATTTTTTTTCTTCTGTTCATCGCAAACTGGCTGGCTGGTGCACGCGCGCGCGTACCACAAACAGTGGAGATCAATCGGTCCCGATTGGATATGAGACAAAATAGTCTATGTTGTTGATAAATTTTTTTCTTCTTTCATTTTTATTCATGCAAAATTAATCAGCAAGAATACACAAATTTCAACTTACATAACAGAATAATTACAGAAAATGATTGATATTTCTCGACAAGCATTCTTTCTTGATCTTGTAACTGACTAATCGTCGTTTGTCGTCGATGTGATTGCAAATGCAATTTGAATTTTTGTCGTCTGCGTTAAAACTATCTCACTTGCACACTTTGTGTCTGTTTATGTTTGTTTTTTTTTTTAATTCCTCTATTTTCAAAATGATTTGTTACTTCTTTTTTTTCGTTGAATAAGCGTGCGCGCGAGCGCCCGCGATCACTTTGATCAATTCGGTTAAATCTGATACGAAAATGAATATCACTCATAAGATTGAACTCCAACAGATAAATAAAATACACACGAAAAAAAAGTGTGGCATAAAACCAAGAATTTTGATATTACCGATTAAAACAGACACAAAACACTTTTCAAACGAGAAAAAAAAAACTAAATGCACACACGAATAAATCAAAACGAATCGAACGAGATCAAGTGATCGGTGATCATATTTACACACACTTAATTGGCGGAACAAATGAAGCGATCAAACGCCAATAATAAAATTGATGAAAATGTGCTTTGACGAGCGATGAAAAAAAATATATATATATATCGATCTCAACCACTATTCAATTACATTAAATTCCATCCAAACTTGTCGAAACACACATGAAATGCGCGGTATATTGCTCTCGAAAATATATCGTTTCAAATGGGTTTGATTTTTTTTTAAACCTATCACTCTAACGGTTCGCAGCCAACTGACTCAAGATAATTGAAAATTTTCGCTTTAAAAAAAATCGCTCTCTCGCTGATTCTCCGGACGTGCGCGCGCGAATCAAATAGAATGGCAGCAGACAAACATACACACACGGGGTATTCGAAGATCATATCATAATTTTATTTAAAACATTGCAAGTGCACAATGTAAGACATATACAATATCAACCGCATCGGGTTGATTGCATTTCGCGGGGCCCCTGTCCTCTCTATCTGTCTCTCTCTCTTGACAAACACACAATAGATGTGCACACACCGAATGATATCAATATTGGTCGATTTGCAAACGTTCCCAATTGTAGCATGGTCAGTCCACCACAAGTTTGTGTATGTGTCCACAATCAACTGAAGACTAAGAAAACCCACAACGAGGATAGAATAAAATAATATATAAAACTCTGTCAGTGACGTTGTTTGGCCGAAAGCTGAAATAACTGTTTAATTTACGGTTGTGTATAGAATGGCCACAACATTTCAGCTGTCCAGCTGTCTTTCTCACATTTGATCTCACTCTCTCTCTCTCATTCTCACACTCCATACGTACACCCTTTGAACCCAATTGGAGAGTATCAACACGGGCACACGGTCTGATTTTTGTTTACTAACAATCACAACACAATATGACCACAACGATCAAAAATGCATGTCACACATTAAATTGAATGCAATTTGTCAAAATGGGCGAGCGCGGCCCGCGGGTGATGATTTGATGTTGTGACAATCATTTTGAATTATGAGCTCGGCATATTTGTTCTTTCTTTATCTATCCCATCAATCGAATCGAATTTTCTGTGGTGTCCGCTGTGTGCATTGTGTTATTAGTATTGTTTCATTTAACATGCATTCACACGCAATCATATTGTCTTATGCAATAGATGTGATACATATATATATATATATATATATATACCATTATATAGAGGCGCGATTGACGCGCATTACTTTCATGCGAACCGAACCGAATCATTGGAACATTGACTGTGAGCGGATTAATTAGCAAATTAACGACCTTTATAGGAGTGCACTTGATAATAAAGTCAATTCAGTGACGCTTTTGTTCAATGATACACCGCATTCATTGATGAGCCAAGTATGCGGGAGGCATTGAAAAGTAGGGGGTCATTTTTTATCAGCCACATCTTCGGGAAGCAATCAAATATCTTTGGATAAAAGACATCAAAAACAGAAACAATGTTAATAGACCCGAGATCGAGCTGGTGAAATCGTTTTGAATTCTAACTTATTCTCATGGTTTGTTTATGGTATAAATTATAGTCTCATCTAGATGCAAAAAAATAAGTAGAAAAAAAATCGAGGATTTGAAAAAAATCAGTCACATCTGCATCTAGAATGTAAGTTAGACATTCTGGCAGTGGAAATTGCTCTTTTGTCATGTACTTTTTAATTGAAATATAAAGTCCCAAGTTTTGACTGACCAACCAGTGTTTACAATGATGGTTCGGCCACTGTTTCAGAACCAGCTGAGTTGATTTGTTTGTGAAAAATTAAAATAAACTTGCATCTATTTAGATTTCAATCGTTTTTTTTTTTTTTCAATTTGAATTCTTATGAAAAAAGTACAAGTCTCTTTAAATCTTAAATTTTTTTTCCAAAATGATCTAAATCGATCTAAATCCGAATAACGAAATATACTTCTTTACCTGTAGAAAACAAAATGCGCCAACATAGAAACGACTCCGTTATTGGGATATTTTATCTAAATACAATTTGAATGACCATTATATTCAGTTCCCGTCAATGATAGAAACATTGATTGAATCATTCGATTTTTATCAATACACATTACACAATCATACACTTTTCGGTGTGTTCTTATTCATATCTCAACTTCATTTATTTAATATCTTTCATTTAAATTTTAATAAGTAATGTACAATGTTATTTGTTTTTATTTCTTTTTATTTGTTGTTGTTGTTGTTTTAGTTTATTATTTCATGTTTTTTTGTTTCCACTTGATTTGTCCTCAACTCTATGATGATGATGAACAATGGAATGATAGATTTTTTTTTTATTTCTCATTTAAAAATAAGATGACAACTAAATTTACATTGAATTTTTATTGCATATAAACCTATTTATAACAATTCTATGAATTTTTGCTCATTTGCAAATTAGGCTGTCGATTACACAGCATGAAAGTGCATGGGAAAAAAAGGAAGGAATTTTGTTTTTAAAAAAAATAAAATCGAATGAATGTTGCACGATGCCCTCAATTAAAATGTAGTGAATTTGTTTGAATCTTTATGGGACTCATCATGATGCATTACTGATGGCCAGTAATAAAAAACAATCACATCAACAGTTTTGCAGCAACGATGGTAGCAATCGCGAACCGAAATATAAAATCTTTAATTTCATGACAACCTCAACTAATTTAGTTAAATGCCACATTTTTACATGAAAATTAAAAAAAAACTAAATGGGAATTTTTCGAAGGAGTTTGACGCTACTTTGAAGTGTGTATGTATTTTTTTAAACTAAACTCACTAAATGTTGTGCAAGAAGAGAGAAATCTAAAAAGTTTGGTTTCGTAAAGAACCAAATCGCCAGCGGAACATCTATTTCGTGATTGAATTTAATGTACTGTGCCGATTCAGCCTCTTTTGTGAAAAAAAAAAATAAACATCAATTTAAGTCTAATGTTTGTTGTCGGTGTTTTTTTTTTTTTTTTTTTTTTTGAAAGCAATTTGTCATTGTCGATAGATAGATATTTCATGGACAAAATGTCCATTGTACAGGCCAAAGTGACGATATTCCGATCATAAAATCAATTGCACAGAAAATTGCTTGAAATTAAAAACAAAGAAGAGAATTTTAAAAGCATCAAATTGTAGTCATGTTGAATTTTGAACATTTTAATACTAAAATATTGAGCGTTCAACACGATATGAAGGTTAAAAGCAAACTGCGTGGAACTTTCTGCCTCCGAAATTATAATTCTAAATTTTCAAATGCAAAGAACAGTCGATTTGAGCATACCGAGGTGTCCAATGAAAAAATGGTCCCGTAACTTGTTTTTTTTTTTTTTTTTCAAAGTTCTTGAGGTCCGACCGGACTCCAACATATGATACGATGCTGGAAAAAATACTATTAAAATTTGGACCTTCTAATCAAACCACCCGAAAATGAAAGTCAATTTAATCTCTTGGAACTAATCATTTTTTGTTCAATATTTTAATGGAACTAAAAGTGGTCTGAGTTTAATTTTAATTCATTCCGGTGAATATTTCGAAACCAAAAGAAAATGGACTGTGCTCCGGTTTCGATGATTCAAAATATAGTCACTTCATGTCAAAAAATATGCTGATTTTTTAAGCCTCACACATTTTATATTAAAAACATTTTGTTTTTGGAAATTCCGATTTAACAACTGAAGCAATTTGTCGCACTTAACGTTTCGTTCGTCCCAAAATCTTCATTTTCCTGTACATGTGTTTCATTCTCTATCTTTATCGAAATGTCGTGATTATTTTTCAATCACAGCGCGCGCATATCATCTAAAAGTCGGTTTCATAAAGACAAACAATCAGGCTGTCTCTTACGTAGTACATCTTTACATATTTTATCGTATTTATATGTATAATCATATATAATATTTATATTTATATATATTTTTTCTTATTTCGATTCAAAGATCGCGTAACCATTAATAAGTATATTCCTTTTTCTTTGTTATTTTAATCCCCTCTCTCTTACATTCTTCTGTCTATTTCTATCATAAAGCATGCTGATTTAGAATTGCACCCAATTGGCGTTCGCTTTTGGAGATGCTTGGGATTGGGGTGTTGACTGGCTGCTAAAAAATGACAAAAATAAAAGCAAGTAAGTAAATAAATTTTGTTGAAATATTTCACATCGCGAAAAAAACTACAATAAATTGATTATTCTCAAGAGATTATATGGGGAATTCTCAATGGAGTAGATACACACCTGTTGTTCGATGATGGTTCCGTTGGATTCGATGGCGGTGGTGCCAATTTAATACCACCGGGTGGTGGGGGAAAGGCACCCGTTGCGCCTGTACGTGTTCGTCGTGATGATTCACTTCCATCTTTTTTCTGTGAATACAAAAACAACAATGACAATGTCAATATATCCATTTCGTTCATGTTCATCATTGTGTAACACAACACATCTAAATGTTATCAGTCATTATATGACAACAACAAAATATAAACTATCCGATAAAACAATCAAGCATATTTGAATGTTTTGAGTTGCTTGGAGATTTTTGACGAATTCGTAGTCTTTGCGCAGTACACAGTTTTACAAGCACTTTAATTTCTAACTCACTCTCATTTTTTTAACAATTTGAAATTTCAAACAATTTTTTCAAAATATAATTGTGTGTTGTTTACGCATTATTCGGTTCTGTCTATCTCACAATTAAAAGTCACATACTAACAACAACAAACGGCGTGACATAAATATAAACACAGTTATTGTAATACTGCGCTTAAAGCATTAACATTTCAAATGTGAAAAACTAAAATACATTCGACTTAAATGTTTCGAAACCTGGCTATATTTTTATCGGATCTATAGTGTACGCCCATATTTTCTTTTTTTTGTCAAAATATCGTACGTTCATGCAAATGTTTTTGACTCACGGTGATTTTCATGTTAATTTTGATGGTTTCGCCTTCTTTGAATCCTAAATCCAGTTCTTGTCGTGGTGTCACTTTTTCCTGATCGATTTTTTCTTGGTTTTTCACCCATTTAAAGTGATCCTGTAGTGCAACGTTCAAGTCAAATGAATCGGATCGATCGCCGAAACCAAGGCCCAAAAATGCCGTTCGACCTTAAAAATATATGGTGGAAAACGTTGCAAGAACAAAGAAAAAAAATCAAAAATGTTGCATTGTCATTATAATAGCTGTTGTTTAGCCACAAAATGTCAATAATTTGTCTCATATAGGCTTCGCAAATTGAAAACAATGGAAACGTGTATTCGACAATAATTGACCTTCGTACTGATAAGAGATATGCATATTACTGTACCAGTATACATGAATTGCATTTGTTGCAAGATGTTTGAATGTGAAAGCAACTTACCATTGTCATCGACGACACGAATCACAAAATACCTGGAACTGTCACTCACTGCCTCAATTGCAACACCTAAAAATAATAACAACAACAACAACAAAAAATTGGACATGAACAAATGAAACCGATATTTAGAGAATGAATTACTATTTTGAAGGTCACATATCATATAATAAACACATAACGCACACACAAGCGCATTTAATAGACACGGTACTGTCGTTTATCTTTGCATTGCATCAATTCTTCATCTGAATGTATTGATTTAAAGGAAATTGAGAGTGTTTAATTAATTCTTTTCTTTACCTGGATATGTTTCCACTGGACAATTTGCGTATAATGTGCCCGTATTTTTGTCTTCTAATTTCAGATTGACATTAATACCCTTCGCCACTAATTTCATGCGACCCGTCCATAGTGGTTCACTTAAATTCCAATTGGCAGCCCTTTTGGATGAAGAAAAAAAAAACAATAAGAAAAACTCACAAATGTTTCTGCATTACAACACAGATAAAGACTATGTGTATGGTTTTTTTTTCTTCTCGGATGGTTTTGATTTTGGATTTGACAATTCGATAAAATGATAGATCGAATGTGTAAACTGTAAATTCATAAGATTGGTTTTTCACTGTACCTATGCTTTCTATTGGATCCAGCTGGCGGAATTTTAAAAACAAACACTTCTTGCTTAATCAACAAAATGCTTTCGTGGTCTTCCATGTTTTATTTCGTTGTTTGAATTGGCTTTTCGGAATGGGTGGGTTTTCTTTATTGCTATCCACTCTCTGTTTGATTCGAATGCTGAAAGTCACGATATTGAAATTGTTGTTGGCCAAATATATGATGAATTCCTTGTCTTCTAGTTATATTACTCTCTCTCAAGCACACACACACTCTTTGGGTGTATGTCTTTCTCTCTCACAGCAAACAGTTTTTTTTTTGTTCTTCTTTATTGTTGGACACAAGCAAACGCTCACGAATTTTGACAACACATACACACACTTTACTCTTTCAATGCCTAACTACTAGGCGAAAAAAAGTGTTTTTCCCACTTGACAGTTTGTATCGTTCGTCAAAAACGTCTTGTACGCATATTAAATACGTGTATGATTTGTTGCCATATTCGATTTTCAGTGAATGCACATATGAGCTTAACATATATAACCGACAACAGATGGCACCACTCTCTCTCTCTCATTCTATTTCGCTGTCTTCGTCGTACAACCATCTGAAATAGAACCGCATCGAAATGTTTTCAATTCACAAATGATTAATAATAAAATTTCCTTTATTTTTTAGTTTGTTCCTAATTATACATGTGCATTTTATTTAATGTGTTCCATTGTTTTTGTTTTTTTTCGCAATTTTTTTTTATTTCTTTATCATTAAATTAATATTAAATGGGTTTTGTTTTCATTTATTTTATGTTAGTTTTTTTTTAATTTAAATATTCCACTCCGCACGTTCCTGCCTATATGCGAACCTTTTTGAATTCATTTGTTGATCGTTTCTAATTGAGTTTTGTTTTTAATAATTCGATATTACATACACTTATATGCATAATTTTTTAAGGTATAAATTATATTATTTTAAGTTATTAGGTAATTTTTTGTTGTTGTTTTTGTTGTTCCTTAAATATATACGTTTGCTATTACAATAATAAGAAGGATAATGGGTTTGATTGTTTGAATCGTTTTTTTTCTCTCGTTTTTTTTTTTGGCCAAAAGAAAATCTTGATAAAATGTGAACATTGGGAGTATAAATTCTATGATTTTCTTTTGTCGTCATTTTTTATTTTAAAAAAATTATTCCGTGAATTGGTAAGAAATAAAAGAATAAAAACGGAAGATTTTTCAAACTCACAAAAATGATTGGAATTTGATTTAAAACAAAGAATTGTATAAAATACTTTGATGAGATTCGAATTTTGTTACTTTTCCGTGCAAAAATTGCGTGTTTGGAAATGTGATTTTTTGTGTTTTAATTTTTCCAATTATTGAACGTGGTCAAATATAAACAATCAAATGTGAAGCAAAAACAATTAAAATCATACATACGGAAAGAAAAGCGTGCAATTTTTTTTTCTAATTCTCGCATTTCATTTTTAGTTGATAACAATTTTAACACGTAAATTGAAAAAAATAAATAAAAAAATAAAAAATAATTAAATAAATGTACAACTTGTGCAATCGTATAAACAAAGTTTAAAATGATAAACAGCTCATAGAATTTATGTATATATATAATATAGATAGATATAGTAGGTGCTCAAAACAGAGTAAACAATTATTGAAGGAATACACGTTTAACGCTTGTGTACAGCATTAACTAGATTTATGTTATTTCACATTTTCAGCAAAAATTAAATTCGAAAACGAAAAAAAAAACGAAATCGAAAAACATTGTGTCTCCGGTGTATATTCAACCTGAATTGTTTGAATTTTTAGTCTGTTGTCATCACTTTAAAAACCTATTTATGTTTTCATGTTTCATTTTTATGATTTTTTCTTAACAAATTGGACAATTTTGAAAATTGGCTTAATTGGATTCAATTGCTTTTTCGCCAAAACATTATTGTTTTGATTGGAGACTGCATCGGTATCACGAATTAGCCGAATTTCTTTTTATATTTTTTGGATTTGGAAAAGTAATGGTTTTTTCTTCTTATAAAGCCAACAAGACTAAATCAACACACATTTTAAAGAAATGACGCGGAATTCGGTTGATATGTGCTTTAAGACAATTGTTTTTTTTTTCACACAAAACATCTATGATATTATTATTCGGCTGGCCCGATTTTATTCAAACAGCTGTCATTCTCTATATCATTTTTCATCACGATATTGATTTTTTGTTTTTGAACATTGTTTTTTTTAGTACATTTTGGAATTTTCAGTGGTAAACGACTTGATATGGACTTACTTTTGTATAGACTCATTTAAAAAAAAGGGTTGTATTGGATATTATTTAACGGAAGCTGCCATTTATCTACATTTAAATTTTGCTTCAAATATCAATTGTCAACGGTTTTTATTTTCGAAATCAGTCAGTTTTGAAAGACTTTTTCACAGTGTGAACAATTTTTTTTTCTATGTTTGGAAGTCTTTTTTCGACGTATTTGCATACTTCTATGGGCAATCTTTTCTCCTTCGAAAATTCTCATCTTGGACTCAGATTTGATATCTAACAATTCGTTTGGAGTCTGGATATCTGATTCTCGATCGGTTTAATTTTCGAGATAATCTTTGGATGGCTGCGTGTGCGTATATGCCGCCGGTTCACATACATTAAAAAACGGTCAAAAAATGTAGAAGCCTATCAAAAACCGTCAAAAAGTAATATTTCAAACTTGATTGTGGTAGAAAAATTGTTTTAAAAAAGGTGTGTTTCAGGTCATGGTTTGAGTATTTTCAGTTTTGAATTATTTTTTTTCCCACATGAAAATCGTTTGTTTTCTATATAAATTCAGAAAAATGTTGATATTTAAAAATTTAGTAGTAGTTTTTTTTTCATATTTCTTTCTCTCTTTTTAAACTTCATCCAACACGTAATCATTTATTTATTTATTTGTATATAATCAGGTGAATTTTCTTTCTTTGTCAATCATAAATGTGCTAGATAGAATTTTACAGTTGAAAGGAAAAAATCGGTTTTATTTAGTATTTGAAAACTTTGTTATTCAAATTCAATGAAATAATGAAAATAGTTTTCAAAAGAAAAACTCATAAAATGTTTAATTAAAAAAAATACTAAAAATAAATAAATAATAAAAAAGTTTGACGAAAAAAGTAACACTAAAATTACATAAATCACTAGAGATTGGTGTGTTTTCTCGTTTAACTCGGTCGTGTGTGTGACGACACAAAATCAAACGGAAATGAGATGAAAAACAAAAACAAAATGTCATATCCGAAAAAATCTATAAATTCCGTTTGCGGAAACAAAATGTGTGTCAATAAACCAATGCAATATAAATATGAAAGCCGACTGCGCTTTTCATCCTAAATACGTGTAATGTGTTGGTTTGTTTTTTTATTAATTCCTATATATTTATTAATAATATTCGGTCACCTAAAAATTGGTTTAAAAAGTTTGTGTTTGTTTGTGTTATGTTTCTCTTTTTTGTTGTCATTAATTTTGACTATAATTTTTTCAGTATATCGATCGAAAAGATGTGATTGGTACTCGTTTTTTTGTCGAAATGGGATGCATGTCAGTTGTATTGAATTTTTATATATGCGAATTTTACACACACTCAATTCAATATATGGTATCAGACAATATATTTAGCTGCCGTCATCTGGATATTTCAGCTCATCTGGATGCCGTCAGCAGATGATACGAATTGAAAACAATAGAAGTGATTGTTATAGTAATACCAGTATATAACAAGCTTATATACCTATAACAATCACATCCATTGTTTTCACTTCGTATCATCTGCTGACGATATCCAGATGAGCTGTAATATCCAGATGACGGCAGCTAAATATATTGTCTGTATGGTATGCTTTAAATGGTCGCAAATATATATAATTCTCACACAATTAATGTGTAAATTAAAAAGTGTGGTATTTTTTTTAGTTGAATTTATGAAGCTAAATAAATGATCTATAAAAATTGTGTAAATGATTTTTTTTTGTGTCGACATGAGATTCATTTTCCCGGTTGTTTTGATTTTACTTGTATATCTCTTTGACAGTCTATGTATTTTGGATAGATATCCATCCGAGATATTTTAGAATATCTGGATATTTAACGCAACTGCACAGGGCCAGAGCTGTGTGCGTCTCACATATAACCTACGTTATGTCGCTACACGAAAAATACAGACAAAGTGTGACTGTGTACGTGCGGCACTTGATAGTATCAAGTTGATACACATATACGTAGCGACCTACCGTAGATTCTATTTGCGATGCAAACAGCTCTGGCACTGTGCAGTTGCGTTGAATATCCAGATATTCTAAAATATCTCGGATGGATATCTATCCGAAATACATAGACTGCTTTTTGATCCGAAATGTGCATATCAATTTCGATTTGAAATGTGTGTCTATGTGAGAAAATGACATGAAAAACTGTCGCAATATTGTTTGTATGTGTGTGTTGACGGACTCAGGGAGATGCGAATATTGCGTGCTGTTTGCGTCAATTTTTCGGTTTTATTTCGCATAAACAACTGTTCATCTCATATTGTATCATGTCAGTGTGTGTATGTATATATATGTGTGTTTGTTTTTCTTCTTCTTGATACTTATTTTATATATAATTTATATGTATAAAAAATGAAAGAAAACTCAGCTTAGAGAACGACATCTGGCAAATGATGTGGCAGGGCGTGCGATCTGGCCTAGGTTTGTAGTTGTGTATTGTGTACGATTTTACGTTCTTTAAAGTAAATCTCTTCTGATTCTTTATCGCATAACAATAAAATAACACCACCGAATAAGAAAATAGCTGCACCCCAGCAGACACCATACGCATATCCAAATTCCCATATCGGACGATTGCCTAAACTTAATTCGCCCGAAAAACACAGCGGATACATGATGAGAGCCACTAAAACCGAAATTACTGCAAGCACAATGAGAGACGAAAACACGAATAAATAAAATGTTGAAAAAAAAAAAATAAAATAAAATATGCAAAGTATTTGATACTTACATGCTACCAACATAA
This sequence comes from Contarinia nasturtii, assembly GCF_009176525.2. Lineage (NCBI taxonomy): Eukaryota > Metazoa > Arthropoda > Insecta > Diptera > Cecidomyiidae > Contarinia > Contarinia nasturtii. Next base: position 833,163 of record NW_022198708.1, read on the forward strand.
TGAGTACAGCTCGCCGATAGAACTTGTACTTTATGTTTTGATTTTTTGTGTGTAAACCAATTCCCGTTAAAACGGTTGCGATAATGTCTGTGATCAGACTGAGTATACACAAAGCGGCCGTGGCTTTAATATAATCTAAAGGAAAATTAAAAAAAAACACGGGTCGTCAGTTGCCATTCAAATGAAAAGTTCAAAAAATTGATTACTTACAAACATCTCGGCTCGGGTAGCATCCTTCTCCTTCTTTTGCTTCATAGTTGAATGGTATTGGCTGAGTGAGATCCTGAATGCAATGCGACAAATGGTTTTATTGTTTATAAAATTTTAATTTTCTTTTTATAAAAATGATCTATTATTTACCTCGATGCAGTGTGAGAACAATCCCTGCCGCCAGCCACTCGACAATAGCCAATCAGTTGATGTTAAGGCCATTATCAAAAGGATAATTACAATAATGCCACATATGAATGCGATTACCTGTGTATTCATTGTCATAAACATTATTATAATTGTTGTTATTGTTATGATTTCATCCCCACCGGTGGGGTGATTCGTGCATCAAATGAAAATCAATAAATTTCACATTAAATTTGCTTATCGTATGCAATTCACTTCAATCAAATTTAATGCATTATGTTGTCACGTCAATTTTCTCTATTGTTCAATTAGCAAACAGCAAACTATGCATATACAATATAAGATTGTGAATATATGTGTGTGTGGATGTACCTGTGCTATGTAATTGGCGGCCATAATTTTTCGGGCAGAACGTTTATTCAATAGAATGATAGAAGACTGAATGATGGATATATATCTGCATATATTGAATATATATGCACATAACACTCAACAAACAAACACTTTGGCTATGAGTTTTCGCTTCTTTTTCTTGTGTTCTTGTTTCGTTTTCTTGTTAAATCGTTTGTCGTCGGCAAAATGTCTGCAGAGAAAGTTCGCTTTCCTGCTCTTTTATGATGCTATTTTAAATGTTATTCTTTTAAACTTTAACTTTGGTATCCTTTACACGAACGATGTGAATAAAAAAAACGACTCTCTTTTCTTTTCCTTTAATTTGTTGCTAGTAGAAAAATTGTTCTTTTTTTCTCGTTCGATTCGACTAAACCGTTATTATGACTTATATCGAAAAAAATGAAAACATTTAATGATAGAAAAGTGTGCGTAATTAAATTGAAATGAAAAGTTATTTTGTCATTTGAAATGGCACTCAGAATTCAACTGGTATATGGTAAGAGAGCAACAATTCTTTTCCATCGATTTTAGCAAAGATGGTTCGCCATTTTTTTGTTGTCGCGTGCATCATCCATTCAATACAGACATTTTGTCATTTGTCTTTTATTAAATAATAACGAAACCGAACAAAAAGAAACGTTAACAAAAACCACCACCAATCATCATTTTCATTGTTCAACTGATATTAACTTGGATATTTTATATCTGGTTTCATCACAACGAAACTTTTAATCGAACACTTATCGATACGGATTTCAGCATGTTTATGAGATGTTATTTTTCACGAAATAATTACTTTTTTTTATGAGAACTTTTTACATTTCCATTTATATGTGCTTTTTTCTCGCCTCAGGCTTTGGCGATGGCAAAACAACGACCGATGTCTATTTTTTGTGCTTGGGGGGTGTTTGTCGATTATTTTGGCATCAGTAGCGATTTAGCCTTTTTTTGTTTTGTACATTGTGTATTTGCCACCATATTTCAATATCTCTTGCATTTACACTCACATACACTGGCCAAAGGATAGACGCATGCGTCGCTAAAACATTCAATTTGATTGCGTGTGTATGCTCATTTTTCGTGTTCTCCCTTCAAATGGAGATTTCGCACACATGCACATGTTTCGTATGTTACATGGCATCAAGTGTACTTTGTAATGGGCAGCGCAAAATTTTAAATTATTTCTAATCCATTAATGGTCTTTACTGATTTCGACCCCGTTGTTAACACAAGTACCACACACATTAATTGTTGCATACACATTTGCTAATTAAACACTTGAAAATGCAATTTGCGACAATGTTGAATAATTCATTGAATTTCGAATAAATGACCAAAAATTATTTATGCATTTACCTTTAAAGGTCGTGTAATGGTGACCGTTTCAATTGTTGTCATTGGTGCCGACATTTTGGCCGGTTGTGCAAATTTTCGGCTGTAAAATCGAGAAATGAAATTTAAGATCAAAATACTTAGTACAAATTGTTTCAAAATATAGCGGAAATAAAACGCGCACGCAAGAAAAACAAAAACAAAACCCAAACCAAGCGAAATGTTTTTCGAAATTTAGGTTTCGTATATGCAAAAATAGCACTCGCCAAAAGGTCAGTTAAAACTAAAAAAAAAGAGAGTCTAAAACGGATAGAAAAAAACAAACAAACAAACACAAAGTCAGCATATATCCACAAAGAGAATTCTCTTAAGCTTATGGCCGAGGATAGATTGTTTTAGTTGTTTCAATTGGTATTTTTTCTTCGATTTTTCCCTCTTCGCTTAGATGTAATTCTAAAGTCGTGCACAAAGTTCACGTTTACCAAAACGCAAAAAAATAGTATATAATTCAAGCGAAGAACACAATCGCAGAAAGATTAGAGACAAAGAAAAAAAAAAGGTCGGAACTAAAACACGAGCAGATGCATGCCAATGTGTATATATCTCGGCAAAATTACCTTTCTCTGCGGTAGTCTAGTACCACAGACTCACTATCGAATTCACTGTAATCGGGTAATGAATCATCTTCGTAGTTACTGAAGCCATCGATCAACAATCGATGATGGTTTCGCACTGTGTTACCACTCCTTTCACTTAATTTATCGCTCAATTTTGGCATAATGATTCAATTGTTATTCTTTTCTATCGATTTTATTGCGGCCCAATGTTGAATGGGAGCGATTCAATTGAATCGAAACAATGTCAAAATAAATAATAATACAGTATGAATAATTCTTGATGAGGTAGAGGTTTGTTTGAAAAATTGCGTAATTTATGCGGTGACTGTCAGTCGGTTGGTATATATGTCGTGCCAATTAGATCAGACAGCCACCGAATCGCTTTGTTCTTTCGTTGTATATGCACAGATTTTGACAAAAACTATAAAAATAATAATTTACCTGTGTGTATGTGTGTATGTGCTTCAATGTTTATTTTTGTCGTTTGAGTATTTTAGTTTTCAATTTTGAATGGTCTTTCTTGCGCTTCTGTCAGTCATTCAGAGTACCTTGTTTCGTATTTTTTTTTCTATTCCACTTCCTACGACTTTCACAAAAACATTTTATAGAAAAATTATTTTCTCTGCATACATTTAAAAACACTGACTGGCACACTTCACATCGAATAATATCAGCGTACACATTCAATTGAAACTTATTTTCACATCAATTCCAATCCGTGCAATCAATGGTCATGATTCACAGAAAACATATATTTTTTCACTGGTTGTTGTCTGCTTTCTCTCTCTATCGCTCTCTCCCACTTTGTCGCGCACACCACCAAATTGCGAATGAATTTCAATTGAAGAATATTGAACACGACCACAATCCTTTTTATGCAAACGATGATGAAAAACAATTTATATAGTGCACGAATATCGCAATGTAATTTCAACCAAAATAGCAATACGAACCATTGAGACGTGAACAACAACAGTAAAATGAGAACAAACAGTGCAACGGAATGCACTAATGAAAAACAGAGACAAATTGAATCACACGGATCATGATGAATGCATGAACATTGAGAGACTAAGCAATACAAATACGATCATGCTTAAAAATAACAACGATTGTCAAAATTGCATTTCAACACACCGAGCAGAGAGATCTCACGATCCCTATCGGTGATCTCTCATGTATAACTGACACTTCAATACTGTCTCATTCAATCAAATGAATACCATCAAAACACATGTACATTGTGCACCAAACAACCAAGCACAAATCACACACACACACACACACACCGTTTCTATTATTCCACACAAACACATCGTTATAAAAAATATGAATGACATTTATTTATATATATTCAATGAACAATTTTTTTTTTGAACAGTTTATTTTCTCATTTGTTTTGTAATATTTGAGGCTGTAATTTATTCAATTACTCGGAAAAAAATTCAATCAAACCATTTTCTTCCCTCCGAAGCGTTTCATTCACTGCTTAATTATAAATTTTGGAAATGTGCTACTTTCGTGGTCGTCCGGCCGCTTTCTTTGCCATTTGTCCTTGCTTGTCTTTATTACTTCGACTTAATAGCAGCGGATGGATTTCTGAAAAAAAAACATATCAAATTAAATTAAATGCCGAAACCAAAATCGATTCATGTTCACAGAATTTGTCAAAATGACACGAACAGAGCTGTTAAAGGCGCGAAGGTCCGGAAACTTTTATTGGTATTATTTTATTTTTATTTTTGTAAAAAGTGCTCTTTCTTATATTCAGCTCCGGCACTTGAAAAATTATATAAAATAAATGCGGGGGTGCACTTGTCCAGTACCACAATAACAGCTCTGGACATTAATTTCGAATAAAATTTGACAAAAACTGACCATCTTTTGGTGGTGCTTCTAATGAGATATCGTATGTAGTGACTTTTTTGCGAATACCACTCTGTGATGATAAATCGTCGGTGTCCATGGGTTCATCGGCGTCTTTAGATGTATTTTTCTCTTGACCATTTGCATTTTCTTGATTCCAACCATCTTCCGGATCTTCAACTTCGGGTGCCATTGGTAAAAATTGTAGACCCGCATCTTCTTCGTATTCTTCGTCAGAACTGCAAAATGCAGCGATCGGATCAACTTTCACAACATCCACTTCAATTTCTTCGTCTTGTTTTGCTTCGGCCGATAAATCAACCGACTTATCTTCATCTTCAATATCAAATTCAGATTCACGCTCTTCGTATTCCACATTTTCATCGAGCTCTTTAAAATCGGGCGCAAATGCTGACCAATTTTCTACTTGATTTTGTGCCCAAATCGATACCAAACCCGAACTAATACTTGTTATTATCGGTCGCACCGGATGCCACACAACATCAAGCAATAATTCACCTTTTGTACCATGCAAAATTTTCACTAAATTTCCAACCGATTTTTCCCACACATATAACGCATGTTGTCGTGCACTGCCGGCGCACACATATTCACCGTCGCCCGAAAAACAACACTTCTTCCAAGTCGTTCTGCGAATTGTTGACGAGCATACATTTAGACAATTTGTTATGAAAAAGGAAATATGGACTTGAAGCACTCACTTGTTGACCAAATCTTGTAATTTTTGTATCGGCTCCGGTTCACCATCTCTGCCACATGCAATCACCTCTTTTGCATCATACACACGAATTATACGATCCGATGTGTTTATTAGAAATGAACTGCAATATTAAATGATGCGAATTTGAAGGAAAAGGCGTAATTTTCGAGATGAAGAAATCAAAATCAAAACTTACTCGCTTCGCCGGGCAAATTCAATACTTTTAACTGCTGTTGCACTCGATGTACCCACAACGATTTTAAAGCTCGCCTCAATTTTCAATGTATGTGAATTTAATACCAAAATCTTTCCTTTCGCATTTCCCGTATAAATGTATTTTCCGCGCCGATCGAATGATGCAATTATATTCAAATCTCCCTGAAATTCAACAACGGCATGCAATTTTTTTCCACATCAAAAACTCAAAATCAACTCAACAAAAAATATAATGTCACTCACATCACTGTCGTACGGTAAGCATTTATGCGTTCCATTGATGTCGACTAAAACGGCGGCATAACGCATCGGACAAACAAGACATCGTTGATCGTTTCTCGGATCGAATTGTACTTTCAGAACGGGCGATGGAAATCGAAATTTTTGCTCACAATCACCAGACAAAATGTCCCAAATACACACATTATTGTCGGTTGATGCTGAAATTAGCTGAAAATAAAAGCAGAACAATTTGACAACGAAATTCAATGAAATGTGCACATTGGTTGCTTACTTTGTGCCCATTCCGAGACCAGCCTATACTGCAAACAGGATGCACATGTGCCGATATGATTTTTGCAATTCCACGCGTTAGAAAATCCCAAACAACAATTCGACCATCGTTGCAACCAACAGCCAATAGTGTGCCGTATTTATTGAACGAACATGTCACCGCCAACGATATACAATCGAGCGAACCATCAAATTCTTCAGGATAATTCTGTCCAAACGATTCTATCCAATAAAAATAAATGTCAAAATATAGATTTGTTGAAATTGCTTTGGAAAAAATTCTTAAAATGTTGAACATTAAATGAAATATACCCAATAATTCCAAATTCATTTCGGCTTTTGCAGCAAACAAATTCTCGATAGAAACAAACAATACGATATCTAAATATTCATCTGTCAAACAAATGTTATTCGCTTGCCGCTCTTCAGTGCAGCCATTGAATTTAACACTAACGACATCTATCGCATTTTCGTTCAAACATAACGACGATATTGCGGACTTTAATGTATTATTTTATATTTCCTATGTTGGTTTTCAAGATTTAAATATTTTAGAAATAAATCAACCATTTTTCAATTCTATGCTTACCTTTAGACGGAATACAAAAGAATCTAAACAGAATCATATAAACAATGAGATGCATTGGTTTCAATTTTTATTTTTACATAAAATATTTTTTTAATTTTTTGTTCTTAAAATAAAGAACTTGCAGTAAATCAATAGTTTTAATGTCCCTCTTTGTTGAATTGAATCTCAAACATGAGCATAAAAAGAGCATTGATATGAGTAAAATCAGAAATAAAACGATTTAAATCATTTGTGATTCCGATAAAGTTCATTTTTATTTTGATCAAATTTAAACAAAAGTTTACAGTGGTGAGACAAGGTGCGAGAGAGGTTGTTGTATGTTCTACGTAATTTCTCCCGTCCGGAAGGAATGTTTTGGTTTTCTGTTTTTTCTTTCTTTTTTTCCTTTAACAATAACAACAAAACAGAACCAAAATTTAAATTCCAAGGGAAAAGAAAGGAAAGAAAATGTTTTATTTGCAATTGTATTTCACTGTATGGAAGTTTGATTTTGTTAAAAATGCATCGTTACTGTTTTTCAATGAAACAGTTTATGGTATGTGATTAGAGCGCTATAGACATAGGAAATGGTCCACAGCTTATCTTAAACACTAGATTTTTTATCTTGTATAATAATAATTGATTTTAATTTGTCTACTCCTTCTTCGGGTTCTTCTTTAATATAACTTGAAATGAGTTCAGTAAACTGTGTGTGTGTGTGTGTGTTTCCTATTTTTAATCCGCTTTTTATAAGGTTGATCTGAAGGTGCCATTGTGATATAAAATTGGGTGAATATGAGAGGTAGAACAAAAATCGGCGGACATAATGTCAAAAGAAAATGGAAAAATGTTGAATTTGTGACTATGTGTGTCGGAAGCACAATTTTCAAATGGAAAAAAAGTTGCTCTCTCAAAAATGGTATTCCGGAAGGAATGTAACGATTCGAAGGCACTTGTTTCGTACGTAAATGGAAAAGCATTCTTATTTGAAATGGACAAATTTCATGTTAGTTGAAGAGAAATGTGTTATTCTACGTTCACCTTTCTTTGAATAGAAATACATTCAGGGAAGAAAAAAATGATTGCTTTTCTTATAAAAGTGTTTGTGTTTGGAAAAAACGAAATCTGTTTTGGTGGAAGCTGACAGCGATGTAATATGAATAGAAAAGAGGCAAAATTTTTCTGAAGCTCTGCAAAATATTATTCAAATATGTGAAAATAACTAACATTATTTTAATCATCGACTTCATCACTCGCTTTCAAAATGGTAATGATTTGATGAAATGGCGTCAACGGTATCATTGGTTTCTATATATGTATTTTAACTGTAAAAAATCTTTTTCATTCAACTGGAGAAAAAAAATCAATTCTGGATGAATGTCACTGGGTTTTTTTGGGCAAGGTCAACGATATTCAAATTTAATGTGCAAAAAGTGCGCCTAATCACACACATTCGGAAGAGTCATTTACTTATTTATGGTTGATTTACCGAAGAACGGGCAATTTCTTCATCTATTAATTCAAGCTCAAAAAAACACTTTCGTTAGAGACAAAGAGAGAGTGTGTGAGAGAGAATAATATCAATCAATTTTTGTGGAAAATCTCAATCGAATTCATGGCACACATTTGCATTTGATTTAAATGGTTGGAAATCAATCAAAGTCAACTATGGAAAATGAATCATTTGGTGAAAATATTCTATGATCTACATAATTGAAGCCTCTGTCACGTTGATTTCGATGTCTCTCTCTTTCCATATGCATTATCGTTGGTGAACTGTCCTGAAATTTTTTTTAAAAACAAAATAAAACAAGTATAGCAAAATTCGATATGGTATCATTTCATTTGACATTTTTGTACACTTACTCGTCGCTCGGTTCTGGTATTCCATTTGTTTGGCATTAGATTATCGGTACATACGGGAGATGCTATAAATGAACGTTGTGATTCTAGAACAGTTTGTGTGTGCTGCTGTGGCTCTACAAATGAACTGCGCCACGGCGCCCACCGAGGTTATTCTTCAATTAGATCCCAGACCATTAGAGATGCATCAGTTCCACCAACTGTAACTAGTGAATTGTCACCGTAAAGAAAACGCAGACAACCAATTGCACCCGAATACGCTTTTATCTCATGATATTCACTGCGATTGCTTATGCACGGGTATCTGGAAGATGGCAGTGAAGAAAAGTAGGTTGGTTAAGTCAAATTGATCTTTTTTGTATTGAATTAGATTCGTTTATTTTTCTCTTTGACGAATTTTGTTTGAAAATTCATACCTGAATAGTCGAATATAGCCTTCAGCATCGCCAGACGCCAGCATATCGTGTCCAGAAGCTCGATTGCATGTAGTTATTGTTGTCGATGAATTCGAATAGTATCGATTGTTCCACATGCCAGCCACCAAAAAGCCAACGGTCGAATTTTGTGATAACCATTTTATATCCTTCATTGCAATTGGACTTCGTTCGGGCGACAAACTTCGAACATCCCCTAAAAGTATATTTTTAAAATAAGTAAAGTAAATGAAGAGCATCATTAGTTGTGTGCTATTTTTCAAACAGAAAGCTGTTAACGATACTTACAGAAAAGTAAATCAAAATCAACGGTAACCGTTTGCAAAAAGAATCCGTCCATGCTCCAATCGACATGCTGTAATGGTTGTGTGCCACGAATTTTGTTTAATTTTTTGTAAGAAAATCCATCTCTTGATACACGAAACAGGTAGATACATCCATTTTGCGACCCCAACGCTATCATATCGCCAACTAAAAATGGATTGAAAACCAAAAATTACAATAATATTCTCTAAATCATGTCTAAATTCACCTTGATTGTAACTGATGCAATTCAATGGTGAACCACAAACTCTGAGTGTGATCATGGTGGTGCCATTTTCAGCGTTCAAAATAAGTAAATGTCCCTCAGTGCTGCCCACCGCTAATGCTGAACCAAATGGATGGAAAGCCAACGATACGCATTCGTAGCCCGAATGACATGTCCATAAAAGTTTTTGTCGTCGCCATAAAGCGATATTTTTATCGCAACCGGCCGTTGCAAAGATCTCCTCCTCGGGATGAACGGCCAAACCGAGCAATTGTCTACCATGGCCAAAGACCACTTGACTGAATCGTCGTTGCAATGAACCTTCAACAATGCTATTCCGTGTGGTACCAACATAAATATTACCATCATTTCGACCCGGTCGCTGTGGATATATTGTACGCACCCCACCGGCTAACTCTGGTAGTTTTGTGTCCTTAATTTTTTTATAGTTTTGTAATGAATCCCATGCGGCCACTTTTCTATCTTTTTCACCACCCGACAATAGAGTACCTTCTGATAACATCACTAAACTGCTGATACCTTTGCTATGCGCCTCAAATTCCATACGAATGAAATAGGCACCATCCGCATCAACACTGTATATGGTGATAAAACCATCTGTATCGGCCGTGATCACATCACCATCCGGTTCAAATTGAACACTTGTCACATGCGTTCGCGACGGCTGCTTTATAATATCCGTTCGTTCGAAGAAACCATCTTTGCGACGATGCCAAAATGATAAGTGGCCACGTCCATGACTTATTATCAAATTATCATCCAACGGATGAAATACCGCACCCGATAAATTCTCTTGCAACGTCTGAATGTAGAAAACGAATTTGTTTAAAAGAATTTTCCGTTTAAGTTTTTGTTTGTTGTTCAAATTTAAAAATTCACATTTTAAGGTAATAAATTTAACGCTAATCGACACTTTTCTTTGTAATCCGACAATAGGTGTCAATGGAATATACATTAAGCGAAATGAATCAATAATTACCGCAACTTTTCCTAATAAATGTCCCCATTGCCATTGCCACACCGACAGAACACTCTCTGGACTAGCATCGGCTGCCAATATATAACTACCGCCATTCTTCAATGAAAACAAATGAATTGAATAAACGTCTTGCATAATACATACAGTATTAGAGGGGGCGTTTTTCTCTCAACATAGATGGTGTTATTGGCACCAGAGTGTCAGTGTCGCACACGTCTTGAATACAAGAGTGAGCAGCATTTACAAGAAAACTGCTCTATTTACAAGAGGTGCCTATAACACTCTCAATGTCTCTCAGAAAAATAAGCTCGAAAAAGAGAGAGAAAATCGTGCAAAAGCCACAAAAAAATGAAGAAAATGTAAATATAAAATGTGAAAAAGTGTTCAAGGCAGAGTATTGCTCAGCGCTGCTGCCATCCAGAGCACATCAAAATATCTTGCTGAGAATGCGTCGTCCGTCGCATGCGAAGGTACGTAGCAGTTTATAAATCACAGCGAACAACAATACATGCATTGTTCTCTATTCAATCGTTTGAATGTTTTGAGTCACATAATCGTGAAGAGAACAATGCATGCATTCTTGATCGCTGTGATGTATAAACTGGTACGTACGTTCGCATGCGACGGACGACGCATTCTCAGCAAGATATTTTAATATGCTGTGGATGGCAACAGCGCTGAGCAATACTCTGGTTCAAGGTGTGAAATATTTGATTCAATAAATTATTAATTTTATCGAAAGGTTCAAACAAATTACCAATTGAGAGAATCCAACGGCGGTGACGCCAACATTAAGTTCTCCCATCCCAAATACGTATAAAGTTTGAAGAGATTCAGTACTCCAAATTCGAACGTGCGCTTGTGATTTTCGATCGGATCCAGCTCGTTGACCTGATGCAACAAGTTCACGCGAAGGATGAACATCCATGCTGAATGCCATTCAAATATAAATTCAAACACAAAGTGTCATTTAAAAAAAAAATTACTACAAATGCTATTTTCATTGTCATTCATTCATCTCTCTTGCTTAATATGGAAAAACCACGCACAAAGCCATTGTTAAAGTTCAAATACTCAAAGAAACTACACAAGTTGGATGATTCAACAAATGATTAAACAATTACCTCATAATATCTTCTGTGTGTCCTGTATAGTGTCGTTGCGCTTCTTCATCTCTGTCGTATAAAACAGCAACGGCCGCAACAAAATATAACAATTCCCCGGATGGTAAAACCCAAAGATTTTTACGTACATCCAATCCACGATAGCCGTGCACCCATTGCAATTGTAATTTTTTATCTGGCGCTGTATTGTCAACAGGTGGATGATGTATTGGTGGATAAAACGTGCGTCGTAAACCTCGTATATTTAATTTAATTGGATCTTCTTTGGCAATATCCAATGCAGTAAAATCGGCACTGCCTCGTTGTGCGATCTCATTTTCTGGTGCATACAATACACGCGGACGACTTTTGCTTCGGGCCCGTTGTCGAACGGACGCTTTAACCGGTTCATCGTGTAAAACAGTGGCAGCTGCTGTTGTCACCGCTGCCGTTGATACATTATTACGTGATCGTGATCGTCTGATTGGCGATCCAATCGGAGCAATTGCTGTTGCACTTGAATCTAAATAAAATGTTTCAATGTCGGCAAATTCATTGCGCAGCTGAGAAAAGCTTCGCACTTCATTTGCATGGGAGGCATGCATTGATGTGTACATTCGTTTAGCACCCGTCATTTTTAGTACTTGCCCCAAATCTTCTAGCACCTCTTCAAATGGCTGTGACGTTCGTAAATTGAGTAAAACTCGACACTGAAATGTTAAAACACAGTTTTATTTATAGAATCATCGATGAAGGAGCATCTAAAAATGGAATTCGACGTGATAACACTTTTTTATTGTTCGCCTTATTATTTTTTTTTGTGCAAATTCACGATCAATTGATATCATATTTCATTCGACAGAGTTCATTTGTTTTCACTTTCGGCCGCACGAATATGGTATTTTATGTTAGGTAATATTGTGTATGTAAGGATCGATGAAGGGATACACAATGTAAATGAAAGAAGAGGAAAAACACAGTATCGAAAAATCGATGCGGAACACACAATACAGTGGAACGGCCATGTGCTAAAAGTAAAGCATGCAATGTTGTATCACCATATCCACTTACACACGTGCATAAACATATTGGATTGAAAATGAGTTGTGCCAGCAGTGGCAGCAGCAATGGCAAAACGACACTTTCTCTCTATACGGACAATTTGTATGGCATTTCAGTGTATGGACGTGAACAAATGAAAATCTGCCGCGCGGAAATTGTGTTGCCGATGTTTTATTATTATTGAGTAATTACATTTATGAATGGGCTAACGTGCCTCCAAGGACATTCTGTAGATTTTTTTTTCTTCGAACAAAAGAAAGCAAAGAAAAAGAAAAATAAGCAACTAAATTCTTGCGCAGTATCTTTGTTGTATATATATATATATTTCTCATTAATTTGTTCCAGTATATATGCTTTCTCATGCTGAGCTCTGCCAATTCAATTCAACACTTTTCAATGTATACCCATGTACATTGTACATATATATAGGAGACGATTGAGTGCGCTCGAATTCAGATTAGTGAGCATTAAGTCGTTTGCTATTGATATATTTGTTTAATAAAATCACAATTGGCTGGTATTTATTGTTAATAGTCAAATGAATAATGGCATTAATCACACGCTTTTTTTCTCTGTAGTTTTTTTTTGTTCGAAATGTAATATTCACTCATTCTTTTTCAAAATACGTTCAATGCGAACAGAGATAATGAATAAAACATAAAATTCCGTGTTAAAAACACCATTAAAATACGGAAAAATCGTTACATTGTTTTCAGACGATCGATCGAAAATGTCAGCTAATTTTCGGAACCCATGGAAACTCTCAATTTGATATTATCGGAAATTGATCGATTTTAAAACGGTGTAGCCTTCAATCGAGGTGATATATGGCATCGTTGATTATTGTATTTATTTCATTTGCCCTGCCCTCATCCGTTTGCCCAAACTGTGTCAAATCGCAAAATATTCCCTTTATATTTTATTTGTTCCAAATATTTCTTCTTTCCCATAGTATTTCCTTTCATTCTTCCCTAACTTTTTTTCCATTATTTTCCTTAATTTTCGTTTTTTTTTTCGTTCTTGATTTCTCAATTTTACTCTGTTTCCCTCCAATTTGAGTCATATTTTGATTTTGTTATTTGTTGTAATTATATATTTCGCCGAAATTCACCTGCTGATTGTGATCCAAATTGTTGACAATTCGAATAACACGGCCCGCGCTTGGTTTCAGGACATTTGGAGCAGTCGGTGTGATGTCTGCATCTAAAACGGATGAATTGCGTGCGGCTGATTTGTTGCCCCAACCTTGATTGCATAATATTGGAGGCAAATGATAAACAATAACATACCTTGATTACATATATTTTAACTATCCGGATATTCTTTCGTTACCTTGATTGCCTGGAGATGCATACCACATGCCGTTCTTTTTACCGTAACTTGCTGGCTGTAAAATGCACAGAATGAAGAAAAACACAAACAAATTGTTATTAATCAAATGGTTAGGATCATTCAAACGGTTACATTTTCTATGAAATTGGTTTTATTGAAGCAGCTTCAGCACACAATAGTCAATTTGACACTTTTGGAAACACTGAGATTTGGTATATTCACAAAAGGCTCTCAAATCGCTAATTTTTGCACCCCGTGAAGGGTATAGAAGAAAAATTACTGATTTATTTTGATTTCCTTTCGGCAACAAAATGAATAATATTTTGATACACTGTGATTTCATTTAATTACATCACACATTTTTATCGCGTCAAATCAATTACGATACGGTATAATTACTATCGGAATATGCTTAATGACCAATGTCAATTCGATGTTGTTTGCCTTCCTTATTTGGGTGGTTTAAAGATCGACTGGTCATTGATTGGCGATGCAATCAATTAATTTCGATCTGATTTGAGCGAACGCGAAATGGACGAAAAGTGTGAAAAACAAATTTAAAATGCTTTACAATCATACAGCAGCTGCTTGTATGATTGCGTACTCATTTCAAACTGACAGTAAAATGGAATCGAAATGAAAACAATGTAAAGAAGGCGACAATACACAAAAAAATATCATAGAATATAGAGAGAGAAGAAAGAGAGAATGTGTAGCAACAACAATGAAGAAAAAACGTACCACACACACACACACATAATATTGGAGGAAAATGAAAACGGCAAATGAGGCAATAAAAGGTGGGAAAAAAAAGTATCAAAAAAGTAACCAAACGATGAATCCGTCCATTTGTCGTTTATATTGTTGAAAGAAACGCCATCCACTTCATTATTACATGTGCAAAAGTGTATGCATGCAAATAGCCAAAGCACATCGTGCCACAGAATCAAAACGCTCAAAAACCAACCGAAATCCAAGCAAACGGGTGGCAAAAGGGTGAGTGAGGACGAGAATGGCGAAATGCACAGAACAGCGAGAAAGTGGAAAAGGGACACGTGAATATACAAACGCCAAACGAACGACCAATCGACCAACAAACAAAACAAAAAAACATACATTTATTTAAACATAAATTAAAGACAACATAAACTGAAAATGATGATAGAATGAATGCATGAAAGGAATGTGAAGTGTATGGAGCGAAAAGCTGTGTCTGAGTGTGCGCGTGTGCCCGCTCAAAGAAGACGACGAAGTCGATGTGCTGAACAAGAGAGCGCGCGTGTCCGCGATCAACAAAAAAGCTCCACGCCAAAAACAATTGGAATATTTGTAAGTGAATAAGTGGAAATGTGGATGGGTTTGCGTTTTCGTGACTCAACTTCGATTCGGTTGGATTTAGCACACGGATTTCAACTGCGAAGAAGCAGTGATGGAAGAAACCGTTCGTCTTCGAGTCAATAGCGTCGCAAATTGGTAAAATGAAGAGGGAAAGAGAAACGGTGAATCATCGAAAGCGGGAAAACAAAGAGAAAGAGAGAAAGAGAGAAAGAGAAGGGGAGTTAATACGACGAAAAATACGACATAATTCGCATTTAATTGTCTTGCTGGGCATTTGAAATAAACGCGCCATACCACGATGACGACGACGATCGCAACATAAAAACTCAGTGATAGCGTTATTTGAAATATTTTATAAATTTAAACGATTCATGCTCCAAATTATTGTACAACGATGAAAAATGGGAACGTGCATATGTGGTGTGGGGAATCGGAATGGTTGGATGGTGCAAAAGGAGCTGAACTGATGGAACGCATTCATAATATCATGACGAGTGAAGAAAACGAAATAAAAACAATCACCACGACACGACACATTTTCGATTGTATAACGAAATAAAAAAAATTGCAACAACGATCATAAGAACCATACAGACTGCAACTTGCAAATTAATCTTTTGTATTGTTATTTTGTTGTTTTTTCTTTGTCCAAGAATAACGACGACAACGACAACAAACACACATAACAATTACACTTTATTTTCACGAAAAAAAACAAACTTTTCCCTTTGATCCTGTTTCGATGTGGTGTATGTGCTCTGCGTTTTTCTGCTGTTATTATTTCTGTATGTAACATGACGCAAGCTTGTTTTCAGCAGATATAATAACACCTTAACTACCTTATTATCGTAATACAAATCAAAAAAGTTAAAGTATGTCATTGGATATGAAGTATTAATCTTTTTCGTTTGAAAAGAGAGAAAAACAGAAGAAAACCAAAACAAACAAACCGAAGAATATTGCTTGGCATGGGTGTGCTTTCTGTTTCGGTGGTCAGATTTGCATTGAACTCTGGTTTGCGCGTTATTTTCCACGTGACTTTTTGAATAACGTTCCGTGCGCGAGATAAGCGCTTCCCTTACAATGCGTAATTTGCATCGACAATTAACCATACTGACCTATTTCATTCAGTTCGATGTCACGGATGTGTGTGTTTTTCATTCTCTCACTCATTTTTGTTGTCGTGAAAGCAGTAAATGCAAAATGGCGCTACCAGTTACTGACCAATATAAAAATAGATTTCCAACCAATATGGAAAAAGGATGAATGAAATTCAACTCATTTTCAATAAGTATGCGGTAACTGATCTTTTCCTGCTCATTAGATTTTATAGTAGGTGCAGTTGTAGTAGATTTTTGTTGCTTGAATCAAAGATGGCTTTTTTCCCGTTCAAACCATTTGGGGTAAATAAATTGACATTGAAGTCCCCCTCTCTCCACCTTTCTCTCTCTCTCTCTCTCTAACTCCCCATTAATTAGACGTTTTATTTGCATAATAAATATGTAATTTATATACATATAATATCGACAGCGATCTCTCTGCACTAAAAAATAAATATGAGGTCATAACAATTCGCATAATAGCTACAGCTCATATGATGAAAACAAATCACCGCCAAAATATTTCATTAAATTAAAAACGAAAAATGCCATTTTGGTGGAACTATAAAAAAGTCTAATTGTCGTTCGAAATGTTTCTACAAGTTTTTATTTTGCGAGAAAAAAAAACGATTGCAATTTCTTTACCCGTTTGGCCATTTATTGGTGTATGTGTGTGTGTGTGTGCGGAGCTCGACATGTGAAAAATTGTGGAAAAATTTATAACCAATATAAAAACTCTTTCATACGGAGAACTTTGAATTGCTTCATAAACAATTTAGTGAATATATAAATGTGTCGTTCTTTTTTCATCTTTCATTTCGTCGTTACATTTGGAGCGCACAGTTTTCGTTGCGTGTTGACCAACTACATTTCACATGAATGATTTCTCAGTTTGGTAAAGAAAGTGAGCGAGAAAGAGTGAGTACACACATGTGTAATCGGCGCTATTCTCATTTTAATGTTCGAATAAGGACCGATACAGATGATGGTTTATCGCCTTTCTCTCTCTCGGTGTCGTTGGTTGCTTTCAGTTTTCGCGTGCAAAATGTTTTCTATTTTATGTTATGTAAATATGATTGAAAAGCTTGCGTTTTCACACTTAGATTTGTTTCAAGGTTAGATCCGTTGACCTGAAAATGTCGGTTAAATGTAGGTAATATAAATATTTTTTGGGTCTGCGTGCCATATCACCACCACCTATCGATAATAGAATGCGACAAACATCTCAGCACACACACGCACACACGCACACAAGCGGCTTTATCGCTTGTCTTGCGTAAATTTATCACGATTTTCATTTTAGTTTGAGTGAGTACGATTGTACGATATCGTCGCGCATATAATTTAAAGCGCATTTTTCTTTATAACTGTTGATGAATTGCCGTCAAAACTTCGAAAGTTGGGACAAAATACAAAGGAAACAATGAAACTTTTTGTTTCTCCAATGGCAAAAACAAACGAACGGAATGAAAAATGGCTGAAAGAAAAAAAAAAGTATGACCGCAATGGTTGTTTTACTGACTTTGTTCTCAACCAAAAACGACTTCCGAAACAAATGCATGTCTAAAAAGTTTCAAGTAATTTTCTCTCACATTCATTTAAAACATGAGGGTAAATAAGTAACATACATTTAATAAAACACCCACCTAGCACCCAATACGATTGGATTTTTGCCTATTTCAAAATTATTCCAACACTTTTCGCCATTTTTCGAAACAAATTCGTGTTCACTTACCTTGAAAACCTTCAAACTTGAAAGTACATACGAGGCACCATCTTCTAGTTCGTCTAATGTATACTTTCGATCACCATCCATTGAGAATACATAACGAGCACCTGTAATTGCAGTTGAGCATTCAGTTTTTCATTGGACCAAAGTCAAAATACTCGCATTTTCTCAATAATAATTGAATCAAATTGTTGAAGAAACGCGTTAAACTCACCACGCGGTAAATCCATTTTCGGTGATATTTTATCCAACAACGATTCTAGACTATTCACATCACGACCTGGTTTAAAGCGATACTCAACGCCCGGAAAGAATGGATCACCATTTCGATAAAAAATCAAACGACGCGCCTTCCAATATGAGAGATTTTGATAACGGCTACTCGCACCGCTCATATCGGTTCGTGATTTTGAACGTATCAAACCCGGTGCTTGTGATGAAATTTCACTCATATTATCGCGTGGATGTCCATCGGATTGATGACCATAACCACCTGTAATTGCAGTTAAACATTCAATTTTTCATTGAACGAATGTCAAAATACTCGCTTCTTAACAAAAATGGTTATAAAAAAAGGCAATGGGGTCGAACTCGAATTAGTAAACACTTTGCGATATGTCCAATTTCGGCGAAAGAAATCGTATGGAAATGCATACATGATAAAATGATGTGATCAAAATCTAGGGTACCTGTTGACGGTCCGGCAAAAAATTCTTCGTCAGATGGACTATTTTTCATGTGATGTCCAGTTGATGTGTGATTATCAGCGTCATTTGTTGAATTTGGTGCATCGTTGATTGCATTTTCATTCGGCATACTACGTGCAGTATTATCGCCGTTGCGATCCGTTTCCTCTAAGTGTTCGCCGTCTGGATTATTATTTGAATCGTCTTCAGTATATTCAACGTCTTGTTCGTCGTCTTGATCAACGTCAATATCGTCGTCCTGCTCCACTTCAGATGTGTTGACGTTCGGATTCGTTTCAGCATGTGCATCGGCCTCTTCACGGTTGTTTTGTGGGCCAGAAACCTGTGCGGTTCGTTTGAGTTTTATTTTTTGTTTCGTTTTCAAATGGAAACAAAATTTGTTTTCAAAAAAAAAAAAAAAAAAACACATTGAAATGGGATTTAATTCAATTGGGACTTGGCATAGTTTCGAATAATTGTAGAAAAAATTGTTATGAGATCGGGTGAGAAACAAAAACTTTAAACGGAAAATTTGCAAATTAAGGAGGTTTTAGATGTAGGGAATTCGATCGAGGTGGTGGTCAATTAGCCTCGTTTTGAAAACACAAAAAAGCGTTAAAATTATGAATTTGTACATGATTGAGCTTATAGAACGAATGGAAGTCATGATTTCCACTACATTTACACATGTGTGATTTGCCCTGAGCAAAATGGAAAGCGATCAGCGAAATGCAGCCACACCTTTTCAATTCGGTGTGATTACCACCAAAAAAGACGAACACAAATGACGTATCCGATGATAATATGCTGCATTTCAACAACGAATGAACGAAAAAAAAAAAACTACAAACAGTATTTAGGTTATAATTACGTAATACAAGTGAAAATCTCCATTTTGCTATCGCAAAAATAATATATTGAATCAAAAAGTTCATGTTTTGCACTTTTCGAATTGATGTTTTTTTTCGGTTATTAAAAACTGCACGGTCCCTCAAATTGCACCATCATCACAGTATTTTCGATTAAAATAAATAAAAAAAGCGAACATTTCATAATCAGTGTCTAATATGCATTATTATGATGGTTAATAATGTCCGGTATTTGGTTAAAAAGAAATAGAGCACGCCGAGAAAAAAAACAACGTTTGGAAGTGCGAGCCATATCAGATACACAAGAATGATTAACAGAAGAAGACACGCGCAGGTCACACATAAATAGTTGCATCTTTTGCAGACGTACAATATCACGCGAAAAATGCGGCAAAAATCGTCGAACAACAACAAAATATGTAAATTAACGTGGTGCGTTTTGTTTTAAACAACGAATGAACAAAAAAAAAAAAGATTTTCTATTTGCTGGTTTTTATGTGTGCGTGTATTATATATATATGTGTGTGTGATAGACAAAAAACAATATATTTACCATATTCAAAAAATCGTGTGTATGTGTTTGATTTTAATTTGTATGTTTAGTGCTATTTTTCTGCTATTTTTTTTTTTTTTGTTTTAATTTGGTCTTGTTGGTTCTTGTTGCGCTACTTTCAAAAAAAATTGCATAATATCTGGTTTGCGGCAAACGGTCAAATGTTTGATTGATAAAATGAGAATGCTGGTGGTTTGACGCTCAAGAAATGGAATGATTCGGGTTTTTTTTTCTCAATTGAGAAATGGGAGCTAATCGAGCACAAATCGCGAGCAATATAATGAAAAGTGTATAATCTATATAGTATAATGGATTGTAATGTCTGTCTTTGTCTATTTCTCACCAACGACTATAATGTTACAAATTAATTTTCTTTATTTCTCTCTCTCTCTCTCTCTCTCTCTCTCTCTCTCTCTCTATCTCTCTATCTCGCTGTCTTTTCGTTTTTGATTCGATTTTTGTTCTTATTAAGAAAATTGTGTTCGCTTGACTCGTTCACCGACAACAACAACAACATTAAAAATTGAAAAGAATGCAAAGGACGAATTTTTCGTGGTCCGGAATTTCACATTGAAACTTAGTTAAATCGCGCTTTGTTCAAAACTAATACTTTTATCACTCTATTTTCTTTTCATGTTTCATTCAATTTCACTCAATTTATCAAGGATTTATTTGCACAATATTCGATAATTTGAACTTTGATTTGTCGAACTTTCTTTTATTTTCAATGTGTTTGGTTTTGTTTTTCTTTTATTTGTCGCTTAAATCGCTTCAGTTTTTCGTTATAGTAAATGTTCCAAATAAAAACATCGAAAATTCCATTCGTTTAAGTTTCAGTTTGCCCATTTAATGCACACACAAAACACACACACACACACACACCTGCCGTGAATCGAGTCGTCAAGCATTGAATTGACCTCATTACACACCAAGAAAACGCGAACTTATAGGCGATTTTCATATGGAAATGTGGAGTATTTTTTCAATTGCCATATTGTATTCATGAATTTCGCTGTTTCGGTCTCCTTTTTTCGTATAATCGGCCCTAAGGTTCAACGCCATCAAACGAAATTCCGCATATTCTATCTATGTCTCTCTCCCGTCCTCTATTTATTTTTGATTTTTAAATTTTCTGGATTTCACTAACTTTTACGCACTTGAATTGAATGTGATTTACGATATAAATATACTCGATTTGCTTATTTACTATCTGGACTATTTTAGTGGCCCTCTGTTAAAATGTCTCTTTTTCGTTTATTTGTGCTCTTAAAATTTACACTCAATCGGTCTGCCCAGTATAGTGCAGTTAGATACAGTTGCGCCGAGATTTAAGCATAGTCGACGACCGTATGTTGTAGTTTCTTAAGACCGCAACCACTTTCCACACGAAACGATTATTCATTACTGACCATTTGCTCACCATTTCGCCTGTATTTATGTTAAATTACACATACAAAATGGTCATAACTACCACTCTATTCACTCGCCACACCGATGTACATGTGAAAAATGAACAAAAGAAGAACAAAAACGAAAACGAATAACAACAACCGAGGAGGAAAAAAAGCACACAAGAAGTAGCACGGATAGAACCGCGAAGAAAAGCACGATTTATGAGAGGGGTGGGGGAGGTGGTTACTATAACACCATCCAAATACGGCTGAAAAAGGAACAAAGAACAACCGACCGAACGAATACATGAACGAACTGACCACCACTGACACCACCAGTTTAATTGACTTTACACACAGCCATACTTTCCTTTGATACTTTCTTTTTGATCGCTTCAAATGATAATTTCCAAGAAATTTGAATTCCCATTTTTAATGCAATTTCAAATTTCTGTTCAAATTTGAAATAGTCTTTGACTTTTACACCATGATTATTAATGATCAGCAAAGGTCCCATGGGGCCTGTATTTTTTTTAGAATTTGAATTGGATGTGATATCACGGTACAATATATGAAATTTTATATTTTAAAAATTGAATCTTCAAATGGATATAGAGCTCAATCATGATCCCAAATAGTATTTTTCGAAAAAATATTACTGGTTTCTAAATTTCATCAAATTTTATTAATCATTGAAAAACAATTAGTGAGCCCATTTATTTTGTGCAATAAATTATCAACTATTCCGAAGCTAAACACTTTCCGAAACTAAACACTCTTGAAAGATTTGATATGGATTTCCGGGGTGGTGTTATTTCTTGTTCGTGTACTATTGCTGGTGATGATATTGATTTATTATATGTTTTCATCGGTTTTGGTTTGGGTGCTGATGCCGCCGATGTTGATTTGGTAAGTGCTTTTGATAGATGTGAAGGAACGGCCGGTGGAGGTGTAATCCATTCAAATTCTGTTTGTCGAGTGATCTCCTGCACTTCTTTTATTGCCGCTTTCAAGTGACCAATGATTTCTTTATATGCGGGAACGGACCGTCCAGATAGCATTTCATCCTTACAAATAAATTTGCACGCTTTTTGGGTGATTGGAAAATTTTGAAAATGTTCACATTGTTCCTTAAAGAATTGTTAATTTTCAATATAAAATATATTAAATTCATAAATTTACTATTCATATTTTTCGCTTTACCAATATAAAAGCTTCATTTTCTTTGGCGGTTTGGTTTGATACAATATACCCAAATGGCATATCTACAAAGATACTTTCCATGTGAAAAAATGTATAAATTAACGACTCTAGATCGTCCATTGCCGTTCGACTCTGATTATTAAATTTGTGTGCTGAGGCGTACTTAAGGGTACCACCTTTACCCTGTTTACCGTTCAATGTGGCAAGATCAAAATCTATACAGAAAAATAGTGGAATTAGTTACATGTGTGACAAAATACAATTCTGTGAGAAGCGCTTACCGCCAACGAAAACATTATTGCCACGAAGAAAGATATTTTGTGGCTTAATATCGTTGTGCAAAACTCTTTTGCTTCGCATATATTGGAGCGCTTTAACCTAAATTTTGTTTAAAAAAAAGACTGGTCAAATGTCCAAATTCAAAACTGTCCAATTTTTTGAGCTTCATACCGATTGCAAAAACACTTGTAAATTGCTATATGTCCTGATGTACATATTTTGCTTTTTCCACCGACGAAATAAACTTTCGTCAAACAGAGTCATTACAATAACAGGACTTGTTCCGAACATTTTTCCAACGTAATAAATTCTGGGAATTCCATATTTTTCAATATCTTCATTGTCAATTGCATTCAAAGCCTTATAAGATGAAACCTCGTTGTCCATATTTTCTCTTCTTGTAAAGAATTTGACAGCAACTTCTACACCATCAAAGAGGGCTGATAGGAAAACACTAATAAGATATAATAAAGAATAAAATTGATACTGGTCGTACCTTTCCATATAACCGCATTGTCAGTAGTACCAAGACATTCATCAAATAAAGTTACTTCATGTTCATTAGTTTCAATTGGATTTCCTTCACCATATTTCACAAACCAATTTACATATTCCTTTAGTTGATTCACTGCATCTGGGTCAGCCTGAAAAATTAAATATGTTTTAATTAAATAAAGACGCACATCGAACGAATGAAAATGGCTTACGGCGGTTATTGAAATGCATCCAATCAATAAAAATAGTTTTATAAATTGCATTTTGAAATACTATTCAATAAAATTCTTCAACTTTTGTTAATCGCTTTATTAACGTGGCCTGTCTGAGAGCGCTATTCCAAATGAAATATTTGACGTAATTGTTTTCAATTTATTTCTTTTTTCTAGACTAATTGAACCAACTGTTCCGATGATAATTCATTCCATAATATAATAATATAATGTACAATAAAACCATATATTTGTGTGAAAAAACAGATGGCAGATATGATATTGCCACAATTACAGTTTCCAATAATGATAGATTTACTGTATTTAAGATATATAAAACGTAGTTTTCTGAAAATTAAATAGACGTTGTTGCTAACACGTACGTAGGCGACTATTTAAGTTTCTTCAATATGTATGTTTTAGTATTGCCCGATGCAAACCATTGTCATATTCGTTAAGTTTAACATTTTGTAGCATAAACGTTCTCAGAACGTTTTGTCATTCGATCGTTATTTGTATTGTTTACCGTAACATGTAAATTGCGTCTCAGCCAAAAAATGAATTTTACTCGTGAAAATTTTCGAGCGATTATTTTTTTCCACTTTCGATTGGGTGTATCACAACAACAGTGTTTTGATCAACTTCATTTGGCCTTTGGCGATGAAGTACCAAGTCTTCGGACAATTTATAATTGGTACAACGAATTCAAGCGCGGTCGCCTATCGCTCATCGACGAGTTCCGCGAAGGTCGTCCAAAATCAGTTGTTGTACCAGAAAACATCGATGCTGTCAGAAATATGATAATGGAAGATCGTCATGTAACATATCACGAGATTGAGGCATCCCTGGGCATTAGTGCGACCAGCGTATTTAAGATTTTACATGAACATTTAGCTGTCAGAAAGATTTGCTCTCGTTGGATACCACATAATTTGACAATCGCTCAAAAAAAGGCTCGTGTCGATTGGTGTAAACAAATGCTCAAGAAATTCAATCGTGGTGTTTCAAGATCCGTGTATTTTATCGTCACTGGTGGCGAATCATGGATCTACGCGTATGAGCCCGAAACTAAACAGCAGTCGACTGTATGGGTCTTTCAAAGTGAAGATAACCCAACAAAAGTTGTTCGAGCTCGAAGTGTTGCGAAGCAAATGGTCGCCTGTTTTTTCGCGATAAGTGGTCATGTGGCAACAGTTCCACTAGAGGCTCGTAAGACCGTCAATTCTGATTGGTACACCACCATTTGTTTGCCCGAAGTGTTTGATGAAATAAGAAAAAACAACCGCCGTCGCAAAATAATTCTTCATCATGATAATGCGAGCTCTCACACATCTCATCAAACAGTCGATTATTTGACCGGTCAAAAGATCGATTTAATGGGTCATCCGCCGTACAGTCCTGATTTGGCACCCAACGATTTCTTTTTATTCCCGAGCGTGAAGAATAAACTGCGAGGTCAACGATTTTCATCGCCCGAAGAAGCAGTTGATGCGTTCAAAACACACGTTTTGGAGATATCACTTTCGGAGTGGCATGAATGCTATGACAAATGGTTCGAGCGAATGCAAAAGTGTATTGATCATCATGGCGAATATTTTGAAAAACAATAAAACCATTTTCGATGATACCCCATTGTCTTATATATGTTTTTGAAAAAACTTAAATAGTGACCCTCGTATCATGGTACCATACGTGTCTTTTCATTCAAATTACTATTTTAGTATTATTTCTGTATAGTATTTTTTCTGTTCATATGGTAATTGAAATATTCTCAATAATTCGACATAATAAAGTTTGTTAAAACTTATAACCGTGTCCTTGGTGTGGAACGTCTGGAAAACTTTACTATTACGGGTTCTTCGTTAGATTTCGCAATTAATCCATATTGAGTTACTCTCAATTTGCTTATGTTATAAGTGACATTTGGAAAAATTTCATTTTTTTTAAATAAGAAATTTCAACATCCAAATTAATTGCTCCACTTAACTCCGAAATATGGTCGTTTGAAAAAAAAAATGTTATTATCTGTATCTACGTCCATGTGTATAACTTGCTTTCTCTCTCCGCAAATTAAGCGTATCAAATATTGAACAACCATTACAATCGCCGCGCTTCTGCCGTGGTGAAATATAGAAAAAGAGAGTTTTTTCAGGCGGGTAGGATATGAAACAATGAAAGTAGTCTTTCATATTTTTCCTTTGATTCACATACAGAATCAATGTTCTAGACAGAGATCGTCAACAAATTTGAAATTTACAAAAACAAATATTAGTAAACCCAATCGAGTTTCATAAAAATTTGAAACAGATACAACCTGTGACTTTATTTTTAAACCAATGTTTCAATTCCAAAAAATATTTTGAAATGTAACTAAATTATTTGTTTATGCGGTGTTTTTGCAAATATTAATCTTCTAAGAATTCAACGATCAACATTTTTTTCTTGCCTTTGATTTGAATAATGCAGATGATGAATCTAGGGGCTTGAATGTATTTTTTATTGCTAAAAAATCTTGCATATTCACGAATATTGGTGCATTTTGAGTAGTGAACAATAATTTCACTTTCTGTGAATATTCGTGATTATCACGAATATTTGTAATATACCAAATTCATACAAAACTGTGTTTAATTGAATTTTTTATTTAAGTTCCAAGCCCCTTGTAATAAATATTGTGCATGCTCGAGTGATTCAAGCCACTCAAATTCGGATTGCCCACTTCGTCATTTAACTTCGGTAATCGCTGCCTTCAAATGATCGATAATTTTGCTGTACTGGGGATCTGGCCGCCCCGAAAAAAATCCTTACAAATAAAATTGCACGCTAATTGGGTGATTGGATTTTTTTTAATGTTCCAAAAGAATAAAATAATTCTTGCATTTGTATTTAAAATAGCATTTTTCTTTTCGTTTTACCAATATAAATGCTTCTTTTTGTGATGCGGTTTGGTTGGATATTATGAAGCCATCTGGTTTAAATGAATTTATTCTCTCAATATACCATATCGTGTAGACTCAATGTCGTCCATTTCATTTCGATTCTGATCTGCCCACCGACGTGATGAAGCAAATCTCTCCGTACAATCGGTTTTTAGAGTGGCAAGATCAAAATCTGTACAGAAAAATAGTGAAATTAGTTACACGTGTGACAAAACGTTATTCTGTGAGCAAGTCCTATAAAAGCTGTTTGTTCGTATGAACATTTTTTCGATTCGTGAGACATGTCTGTAGCAAATCTTGTACAGATGATTGGGCGTATTGGCCATAAATTTTCGCGAAATTTTGAGTACTGAGCCAAGTTCTTAAATGAAATGCTTTATAATTTTGTTCATTTTTATTTAGTGTATAGTTTTTACAAAAGATTTAATTTTCCATTATTTTGATGTGTATTTTTTTGTCTTTGAAATGCCAAATAATAAATCGATGGCGCAACCTAGAGTCCAAGAAACCACATGACCATTCACATTTTGACGAAACTGAAAAATCAAACGAAAATTAAGTTATATATCCTTTAACATACATTAACCAGTGTTATTTTACTTCAATATTTGTACTCAAATTCAATCCATATGCATGATGTAGAAGAACATAAATGTACGTTAAATGTAAGCATAAGAATGGATCCTTCGTTTTCGTGTTGCATACGATTTTTGTATTAGATAATATGTCGTTTAGGGTTAGTCTGCCGCCTTTTTCACTATCTAGATGAAGTAATAGAATGATAAACATACCATAAACTGCGAAATATTTTCGATTTTGACTTGGCACTGGTAGCAAGTATGTTTCCGAGTGATGTAATCATACATGATCACAGTGGAGCTTAAGTTCGAATAACTTCTTTTCCCTCTCACCCGAGCTATCCTCCGACATCATTTACCGACCGTTGCCCATGCATTACCGTATATTCTGATTTGTACACTTACCAATTAAACCGATGCTCAGAATTTTATAGGCGAAACCAGAGAAGGCAAAAATTCGCTGGTTCTCTATGTGAAGTTTTGGATTAATCGTATTCAATGTTACTTTTTTGACACCATCCATACATGCATCGAAATCAATTGTTAAGTTTCGATTGGGCGCACCACTTGAAAAGAATTCCTGATTAAAAATCTTAATTTATTTAAACAATTATATATCTGTACATACCTTACGGTAAATAACATAGTATTTAAATAGAATCGTCTTAATTTCACACTGTGACGCATACAAACGCTATTGAAATGTCTTGTCCCATTGGGCGTACCATATTTGAGCACTTTATATAGAAGAACATCCAATCCCAATTCGGAAGAGAGGGAAAACACATCGCTTTCATAATTTGGTGTTACTACAGAATATACATGGTCGTATACTGATGATACTTTGCTAAAAAAAATTACCATTTTGAAAAGTTCCTTTGCTTTGAAGCTTTTTTTAGTTCTTAGTTATCAATGTGTCCTATATTATGGATAGAAATAGCACTAAATAGTGTCGATCGTGAGTTACGGTGTCTTGCGGAAATATCTTCCATATATAGTGCATCGATAACGATCGGTCCGATATAGTATAGATATCGACACTATTTAGTGCTATTTGTATATGTTATGAACACACTGTTAGTTATATTGCATTGAAAATATACCTCTTGAGCTTATCTTCTATCGCGAAAGACACTTGCGTACTGGCGCCACCTAAAGAGAAATCACAGCTACTCATATGTTTTTATATTTAAGATAATTTTTTTTACCCATATCCAAAGCGGCCACCGTTTTTTTACTACCCAAAAGACCTATGATCGTGTTTAAAATATATTTTATTTTGTCTCAAATGTGAGTCTCAAGTTTCTCACCTAATAAGAAGTTAATGGTAAACCATGAAAAAATTCCTTCATCGACAGCATCCAAGATTTCGGCCGAATTTCCATTGATGTAAAAGCCAGATGTTGAAAATACCTTACGAACTTCTTTCAAAATATTTTCAGCTTGATTGGGGTTTTTCAGTTTTCTCATGCCACCGGTTGCACGCAGTATTAATTGTGTACTTGCCAAGTTTTCTTTTGGTATATCTTCTTTCACATGTTCTAGTAGTTTTTGTATTTGATTTCCTCCCTATTTTCAAAGTTAGTCTATGAATTGTACGTAATTTTTATTTGAATACCAACCTCTATTGGATTATTCCAAAATTCATGTAGACCTGGTGTCATTTGTTTCACTGATTCTCTGTTATTCAATTGCAATTGTCTGTTGAGATGATCCACATTAAATTTGTAAGTAATCGCTCTGCTACCCGTTGAACCGGCATCAATTACAACTACATACTGCAAACCTATTGCGTATGAAAATATTTCACCATGAAGAGCATAAAATTGGACCATCAAAAAATGCAAACGTGGTATTACCTGTGGACATTCCTGCACATTGTTTCACCTGTCGTTTTAAAAAAATTAATGAATATTCATCGAAATAACATTTATATTATTGGACTGATTTAATTAAGTTTTTAATAAATGTGACTAAACTTACATAACACTCGATTAATAATGCAAAAAACACCCACGAAAATATGGTCATTTTTTTTAAAAAAGAAACACGTAAATGCCACTCAAGAGTATGGTTGCTTGAATGTCTTTGGTGAATGAATATCAGGTAATGATTTTTGTACTGGTTTGTTTCTCAAATGACACTTCTCTATAAAAAGATTTGTAAATTTTACACACGAAATCTTCAATATTCGTAACGAACAAAGCGTAACATGAAGAAATTTGTAAATTGCAACAGAAAAATTTTGAAACATAAAATGCAGGAAAGTATCGAACTATGTACCAATGTATATACAAACCATTCGTTATTATATAAAAAATTACAAAAGTGGATATTCAAACAGTCATTTGTTACATACACTAAAAATGTGCAAGGTTACAAAAAATTGTGTGCAAAAAACTCGACTCAGTGCAACATACTCCGAAACAGACTAGTATTTAAAATATTTCACTCTTCCTCAAACACTTTTTTGCTTGAATTAATTGTTGCTTTCAGCTTTAATATAAACAATCTATGGAATTTTTCACAGCAAAATTCAGAAATATTCAAAATAAATTAAAAGTAAAATTAGATTTTTATTTATATCACTACTGAGACAGCATCATCAGCGAGCGTCAAATGAACACTAATCGTTCGACATAAATAAAAATCTCATTTTATATTCAATTTGTTTTTTATTACGAACTTTGCGTCAATTTATTGGTTATTTGTAGGCATCTTTAGTGAATAAATTTACTACTTGTTTTGAATTGCTGCTGTTTCGAATCGAGATTTTTATCTCAGGGCAATTCCATTTTCGGAAACGATGGTTCAATAATATTTCATTCTTATTTCGATATCCAAACAAAATAAAAGAAGCAATGATTCTAATAAAAGCTGCAATGACTGAATAACCCTGATGAAAAATGTTTATTACGATTAAATGTAGAAAAAATAACTAATTTATGTGTTGTAGACTTGAAGAACTGGAAGAAGATAATTCTACAGAATTATTTTTATGAAACTGATGTGTTCAAAACTTTTAAATTAAAAGAATATGTAGTTGACTAAACGAGTTCTGCTAAGAGACTAAAATTAAAAATAACAGAAAAGGAACGAGTCTAGGAAGATTTTGAATGAATAATTGAATGAATTGATCGACTGATGACGTTAGATGAGTAAAAAAGTTTCGGTACGATAAATGAATTTTATACACATTTCAGTTTTTCACAGGTGTCCCTCGTTTATAGTCCGCGACATTTATGAAAAATGGCAATTTGTATGAAAATCCTTAATCGTACTGATTTATTGTAAGTTATGGAAAATAAATCCTGGTGATCCGTTCATAAAGTTGCTCTATTTTTTGTTCCGTATACCAGTTCAACTCAACTATTTCAAGTATTTTCCAAATAAAAAAGAACTAGCAAAAAATGATGAGAAAAACAACAAAACAATTTACTTGTCAATTGTGAACTGGCTCAGGGGCGTCGCCAGGAATTCCATTAGAGACACATGAAAAATGAGGACAATTTTGGGGTGATTTCGTTGTTTTTTTGAAGATCACTTTTTTCGGTGAAAATCTCTAGCAAATCGAAAGAATTTCTCCTCATTTTACAACTTGTTGAGCTAAAACAAGTTCCTCACTTTTTCCATGAAAATCCCCAGCAAATCTGAAGAATTTTCTTCTTCCAAAAACGAGGACATTATGGATACACATTAAATAATTGCAATTTAAATTGATTTTATTTCAGTGAATAACTATTCATTTTGTGATTTTTATCACCAAGTGATCTGTAAATGTTTGGAGTAAACAAAATTATGCGTATACAGTCATATAACTTGTCACTTTTTGTTTGCAAACGGGACATCTTTCATCTGATCTCCATTCACTTCTCCACGACCTCCAACAAGAATCACACGTATGTTGATGATTACAAGGCTTTAGAACCGCATTCTTCTTATTTTCGTAGCATATAATGCATTTATCGCTGTCAGGACTTTCATTTCCATTTTCTTTCGAACCCAAAAGGATTTCAGATTTAGCAAAATTGGCAACTCCTCCCCAAAACGCCAATTTTACGGCTTTTGTTAAAATAAGACCATATTTTTTTCCACGTTGATAATCTTTCAATTGTCCATATATACCAATTGCTAATTCATTCTGCTTCATGGTGGGTGGTTTAAATGATGTGCCCGCTTGTAATACGGTGCCCTTTCCATTTTCTGTGAGATCGGCTTTTATATAAAGTCGTTTCGTGGATATTGCCACATGTATGAAAAATGCGAGTAAATGATCATCATTTAAATTGAGCACATTTTGACGTTCAGGTTGTCCAACCTCGTATTTGACGTAAATATCGACATCTCCTATTTGATCCCATGTTCCTGCCTTTTTGGATGTGTGAATTACTTGAACGTATTTAGCATCGCCTTTTCTGATCGAATTCTTGATCTTCCATCCAAATAGAGGAGTTTTAATGGGGTCCAATGCTATTTCAAAGTGACATTCATTAGAAAAAGTTTTTTTCAATTGCATTTTTTAGAATATATGAAAAGTTTAACATACCCAATAGTAATTGCACAGTTTCGCCCGTTTTTTTGAGCAAATATTCACAAGTTCGACCAGCGATATGTGCACCAAATCCAAAACCAGTAACATCAACCTTCGATAAACTATTTAGACCTTTCTTCCCTTTCGTCGCCCTAACTTTTTCACGCACGAAGTATACAAGGTCACGTGCCATTTTCGCCACATATTCAAGCCGCCGAGTTCGAACCATTTCATTCATAATTGCATACGACTTTGAATTTTTCGGAATGGTTTTATACGAGTACGTTACAATGCAAATATTATTTCCGGATGCCTGGGACCATTCTAAGAAGAAAATAAATGTGACAATGAGTTTTTATTAAAAGATAATTTGAATGTTCTTTTGTTTGCTATAAGGGGCTTATGACTGACTCGAGTCACTTCATACACAACGCACACAAAATATATGGCCGTAGAGCGAGTCACGAGTCACGAGTTAATGTCAATTTCAAATATCATCAACGTTTAATCGAAGACATATAACTTTTCTAGTATCCAAAGGAATCATATTAATTCTCTTAAAAATGTCCACTGTGTTAAAGCAATTATTGTTCAATTTTCTTTCTGTTTGATAATAAAAAAATGCGAACGAATTATTAGCTTATTTATAGAACTTACGCACTGCGCTAGGTTTTGGAATCGGCAAATTAGAAGCAAATGTCTTATAAAAATACTTTGTACTCATCATACACACGGACAAAAATTTGAAGGAATCTTTATTTTCATAGCTTGATATAGCTAATATTTCACGATTTTCGATTACATATTCTTCAATTTCAGCGACACTTTCTGTTTTAATAAGAGATAAACTAGTTCGGCAGCCAAATCCCATTTCCATTTTCTAATAAAACACGAGAACGGTGTAGAGAATGAAAAGCTTACCATTAGCAAATTGACGAATCAATCCTATGAAAGGAAACGGTTGAAAATGAATTAAGATGATTAATTTTTATCGAAAGCGCATTGGCTTTCAAATTAAAAAAAATTACCGTTGAAAGACGTGACCACTTTTGAAATCGCATGGAAAAATATTGATAGACCTTTTCCATTATTTAACTCTTGAGTTAATGCTACTGAAATGGTTCCATTTATTTCAGCAATATAAAAGTCTGGCTGACTACAGATTGCACAAGAAATGAAGTTTTGTAAAAGAAATGTTTGAGTAAAGTGCAAAATGAGAATGCGAGTTTTATTTTTTTATTTTTTGAATACATACGAATCTGTTATACATGCTATTTTAATTGGATCTCCCTCGTATTCAAACTCATCAATATCAAAATCGTCGTCCGAAGAAAAGCAACTACCACCAGCTCCCGTACACTCGTTTAGAAGAACTGCAAAAACAATTGTGTACAAGAAAATCAGCATTTTCCCACTCATTTTATTAACAAAAAAAACTGATGATGACCGCCCTGCGACTAAACCTTAGCTAACTGTACTTTCTTAATAGCGGTACGTATTTATAAGACAAATTTTCATACGTGGATTCATCATTAACGAAATATATTACGTCTGTATAAAAAAATATGTCATAATTCTACTATAATATAAAGAGTAACAACATTCTAAACAAGCTGTTTTCGAGATAATTAGAAAACAAGAAAACAAATATCGCGAATATTCAAGACAAGAATTGCTATATATGAAGGTAATTCGAACTAATAAACCAAACATTGAATAAATTTCAAAATACATTTTTGCAAGCTCAAAAATTAAGGTGTTATTTTTTCTTGATCACGCTTTAAAATCGTTTTCGTTTTTTGTTTGTTTATTGCTATCAACATAAAACCTATTTTTTCGGATTCCTTAATTGGTTAATTTTTCCCTGGGGCTTTAAAATATTCTTTGATTTCCACTCGTTTATGCATCGATACATCAAGCATTACTTCCAAGTACAATACTTTGGCAGTGTATTTTAATTGAATTCAATTTTAATATGTGTGTGTTTCTATCATAAAAGATGACATTTTAAAAATGCTTTCGAACAAGTTGTTTCGTTTGCTTAAAAAACAAAAACAGAAAAACTAAGATGGTAGGTTTTTGCTTTTTTGATTTCAAACAAATTTTAAAAGATCATACGTTGTTTCTTTTTTTCCAAATTTTTCGAAAAAAGCTTCTGAGCAACAATTGTTTTGGCGTGCGAAAGAAATTGAAAGGAAGCAATCGGGGTTCAAGACATAAATTGACACGTTTTTTTCGGTATTTCAGAATGAAGAGGAATGGAAAGGATAAGCTACGCTTGATTCGCAATGGTCTTAACTAATACGCATCGATAAGAATTGTTCGATTAAGTTTAATGATTATTAAATGAGAGTCCTTCAAGCTCGCCCCATTCTTTTGTTACCATTTTCATGTTATTTTTGTTGAAATGACGAACATTACTTACCGGCGGGTAACTATGTCCATGCAAAAGTCCTACCGAAATATGGTAATGCCCTACGGAAACAATATGAACTAATTGAGGAATAACGATACATAACATTACCCAATTATTTAAACAGATACATTATCCTCTATTCCCCATTTAGTTTATATTATTGCCGTAAGGCGTCACCATTGTTGCGTGTAAAACTCTGAAATCGCCCTCCCTTACTTACGGAAAGAGGTCCATCTGTATGCAAGCAATAGTTTTGTTTAGCAAATTAGTGTATTTTGTTCTATACATTACGGAAAATGTGAACGAAAAAGTTTTGTTATGTTTGTTATTAAATTTGTATGTGGGCCAAATTTTCTTAAAAATGCTCAATACAAACAGATGTTTATTACTCAATCAATAATAATCTTACAAAATAACTTCTAATATGGTTTAATAGCAATTGTAATGTACAAACGAAAGAAAAAGAAACGACACGCGGAAAAATAATTAAATTTATTAGTTCACATTTGTACACGCAACTATGACATCTATGTTAGATAGAGTCCAGCGTTCAATACAAAAATCTCATGATGAAAAGAACAATCGAAAATAGGCATTCAAATAAGTCAATTTAATGTTTGTCGCAAAAAAGAGAGAGAGAGAGAGAGCCATTTCGACCAGAAACGAACCGTAAAGGGAATAAAATTTGAAAGGATTGCAGACCAATTGAAGGCCAGTATATTCATAACGCACATTTTAATTGTTTTATTTTGATGATACGGGAAGTGAAATTGCTCTGTTTACAAACTGCTTTACTTTTACGACACTCAAATAGACCTATATGGATTTTTGTAATGGCATGATGAAAACAATACCGAAAAATGGCCGCACATACGCAATATGTAGTCAAAGTTTTTGAAAATATTCATGTTCGCGGCATAAGAAAAGGATTGCGTTGTGTGTTTATCGTCATGCTAACCATTTGTTTGGACGGCTGCTCTTTGCTTTGCGCCATAAATTTATTTGTTGAGATAGCCTGATTTTATGAAGTGCTGTGTTTTTCTTCATTTTTAATGATGGTTGAGTGCAAAGCAAACGAAAGACGTGGCCACTGTACGTGGTCGTTTTCGTTTGTTTTTGTTGTTTTATACGCGGCACTTCTTAGTTTTATTTAATTTTGTTTATACAACATTGCTTGAATTAATAGTGCACACGAAATCATCGGCAACCAAATAACCCGAACAAAGAGCATTGAATTTATTTCAATATCGTGTGCAATGCCGGGGGTTTTCTGTGATGGATTCATCTAAATTCAGAACGGCGAAAAAAAGTGAACAAAAAAAGTAAAGGAATGAGCCAAGGTAAAAAAAAATGAAGCGGAATTGAGTGGAAACCAAAAGTGGGACAGAAAAGTTGAAGTTATCCACACTCTAGCGGGTGACTCTTTGCTTGTTTTATTGTTCTCAGCGGACAATCCACCCACATTTGATGGTTTGTTGAGCATTTGACTCGAAAGTTTCTCTTAAATTGATAAATTGTTGGGATTTGAACAAGATTGATTAGGTTCATTTAATTCAGTACGACATAGTATCCTCATTTCCGTTGCTCTCATTTCTGATTATTCGCCGAGAAAAGAAGTGTGACTGAAAGAGAGGGAGAGAGAGAGAGGGAGAGATAGAGAGGGGGAGAAAGGAAGAGAAAGAGAGAAATAAAGAAAGAAGGAGCAAGAATGAAGAGTAAAACAAAAACGAAAATGAATAATTACAAGCAAATGCTGGGAATCACTTTCGAAACTTTTAAGAAATGCAAGTAAGTTGTTTGCAGCACGAAAGCAATTGAAGAAATCAAAAAAAGCAATAAACGAACGACCAACAGCAATGACCATCAGCAGCCCTTCAAGGGACAGTAATGTGTATCAATTCCGAAGGTAAATTTTAATATGAATGGTCATTAGTCCGTCCTCAAATTTTTGAAAAATAAATCAACAATATTCTATAAATAGATAAGCAAATTCTGAATAATAAATTTTACAAAATATTCTGAATGAATTGATATTAGCGATCAAACTCATTCGCGGAATTAAATTGCATTTGTTAGGTTTCAGCACAAAAAACCACACAACATGCTAAAAGACACATATTACTTTGACGCACACTTATACGTTCCTTTTCATACATTCTATGTTTACTTGATGTTTTACACAGTTATTTACACACTCATTCAACTCATTCATTCTGTTGTATTCTCTCTCCCTCTGACTCTTTCATTACAGACAAAATATGCACAATTGGAATCTGAAGAAAAATAATTAAATTGAGAATAAACAATTTCGATTTTTGTCATATAGAAAACAAAAATTCAAATGCATAACATCAACGAAAAAAACAGCTCCTACAATCACATTCAAACACACATCAAGTGATTTTGTGGACAACATTTTTGTTTGTTTACATTGAAATTGAATATCTTTTGTACGGATCAAAATACGGATTATCGTTGATACAAATACACACATACTTTCATTTTCATGCATTCAAAGTTTTTTTTAGATCTTCCACTCACTCACAATATCGTCAACTTTTCTCTCATGCATTTTCAAAAAATAAATATACAAAATATATTAAAATGAACACTCATTTTTAGCCAGACAAAAAGCATCAACGAAAATTCTGTATCATTTTTCCATTGTTTATACTCAAAGTGATGCTTTACATTAGTATTTTTGGATTTCTTCAATTTTTAAACATTTTAACTAATAAAATATGCTTTATTAATTCCATTTTCTTTAGTTGTGTTATAATGCACACCGTTTTGCAATACATATTTTTTTTGAAGAATGAATGTTCTATATATTTTCTTGGTGTAATTTTCATTATTATATTTATTAAAACAGATTTGATACTCGTATCAATTAATTCATTACATCTTTTTCCATGTGAACGGCTATTATTTCAATTTGGAAAATATAAGTAGAATGTCCTTCAAAATATTTTATGGACTGAGTATAAATTTTGGAAATATATGACACACTACAAAATATAAAAATGAATAAATGCTCTCAATTTAAATTCACTTCAAAAATTCATTCAATTTATCCGAACCATTTCATTAATCTACTTTTATGGCGTAATTGCAAATTATTAATATTAAAAAAGGATTTCTGTGATTATCAATTATATATATATTCTATGAATTAGCCGTCTCATCTCGTCTTATTGCTATTTTTCCAGCATTAAATTATGGATGCAACATAATTTAATCTATATCGTCTTAATGAATTGAACTATATTTGTCTCAATATTTCATTCTTTGCAATTTGCTTATTCAATTCATATGTATGAATTCGGAAATAAAATCAAGTTGCCTTTTGTTATGACATTTTTGTTAAAATGGATTATGAAAGAAGTAAAATAAAGTAACACCTGATTTGTTTTGACTCATATCGTACAGTTTGTTGCCGATTTAGTCATAATATAGCATTGTTAATATTTTCTCCAATCGTACACAATTATTTTTTTCAAATGGAAGCAAACAGCACATATGCAATCGATTGGGATTTGGTGAGAAAAATAATTTATGAGGAAATTGTGAAAATGACTTAGTGTTTTTTTTAAATTCAGGTAAACAATCCAAAAAGCAAAACATTCGAATATTTGATTGGAAATTCGATCGATGCGTTTGGTCGACAATTGCCAAGGGAAATTGATGTTTTACGTCGTTACTACGATTTATCAGCAAAAATATCTGAACCCGATAAAATGTCGTTGATTGTAAAACAAATCGAAGACTGTTACCGTGAAGGTGGAATTCAGACCAGATCAACTGAAGCCATAAGAATCAAAATTAAACGGCTATTGACATCATGCAAAACATTAGTGGCCAAGCGGAAAATTTGTCATAAGTCGGATATTGAAAAAAAACGTCATATTGAATTCAAAAAAAATATTAACACATTATTTGAGGTGGCCGATTGTAACAAACCATTGTCTTTTTCACAAATTGAATTTCTTCATGACCAACGAACGCAACGTACGATGCAAATTGATACAATTGAAACGACAGACAATGAAAATTCAAATTCAATGCACCAAAATGAGCCAAATCAAATGCAACGTGGAAGTGACGACACCGTTTCAACACCAAATGGTTCTAGTGATATGGGATTTTCAGATAATTCAATTTCATCAGATGATATTCAAAACAATTCCGAGCCTGATGATTCTGATCCCGATTCCGATTATGACCCATCGGGAGATGAAAATGAACTGTTACCGCATCGTAAAAAGCGTCTTCCGAATGATCTTCTTAAAGAAATAAGTAAAACAAAAGGCAGCTATCGACTATGTGAAAGTCTCCTAAAAATAGGTGTTCAATTGTCTGGTGATAACCCAAATGATTACACCCTTTCCAAAACCAGCCTGTGGAAGCAAATAACAGATTTGCGATCCAATGAAAAAAATCGTATGCTTGAATCGTTAGCTGCTAGCAATGACAAAGTTATAATTCAATTCGATGGCAAAAATTATAGAAGATTGAATGAACGACATGTCGGAGCTGAAGAGAGAATAATTGTTTTGTGTCACACCGAAGAATCCGACATTCCGTTGGGTTTATTTTCTGTTGAATCACACACCGGCATTGATTGCGCCAATAAAGTATTGGATGCAATAGAGGAACACAATTTGACAGAACGGGTAATTGGATTGGTATGCGATACCGAGGCCGTTAACACTGGCCAATTCGCTGGAGCTTGCACATATATCGAACTGATATTGAATATGGAATTGCTTTACCTAATGTGTAGACATCACGTGTTGGAAATTGTATTAAAAGCAGTTTTTGAAACAATTTTCGGTGCAACGACTGGCCCAAATGTGACCACATTTGATATTTTAAAGGATTATTGGGACCAGATAAAAGCCAGTGGGTTTGTATTTAATTCGATTGATTCTGCAAAAATTCAAAGACAACCA
Source organism: Contarinia nasturtii (assembly GCF_009176525.2). Classification (NCBI taxonomy): domain Eukaryota; kingdom Metazoa; phylum Arthropoda; class Insecta; order Diptera; family Cecidomyiidae; genus Contarinia; species Contarinia nasturtii. The sequence continues at coordinate 872,340 of NW_022198708.1, forward strand.
ATAAAAAGATTTGTGGACGAAGCTAGAACTGTCATCACCGATCATGCCGAACATCTTCGAAACGATTACAAAGAATTGAATGATTTGTCTTTGAAATTGCTTGGAGTAAAAACTAAAAAAAAATTCAATGTGCCTGGTGCAACAAATAATGCAAGATGGATGTGTCGTGCAATATATGCATTGAAATTATATTTGTTCCGAGGTCAAATTGACATGGATGCTGCATTTGTTGTTTTGCTCGAACGTTTCAGTTTATTTGTTTCCATAATTTACGTCAAATATTGGAACCAATCATGGAATGCAGCTGATGCACCGTTCAATGACATACAATTAATGAAAGATCTTCAATTGTTCGCTGTAATTGATCAAGAAATTTCAGACGCTGCTTTGGTGGCCTTCAAAAGACACTTGTGGTACCTTAGCGATGAGCTAATTCTTTTGGGACTTTTTTCAAATAAAGTGTCAACACAAGAAAAAATTAACATGTGTGCTGCAATTCAACAGCAAGTCAGTGATCGTACGCAAAACTCAATTAAACATACCGACGAAATCGAAAACATACTTGAACTGAATCTAAATTATTTCATATCTGATAGATCGTTTTTTTTATTGCAACAACTGAACATTGATACCACATTCATATTGGAAGATCCAGCTCAATGGCATGAATTTGAATCTTATCGCGTTGCACAAAAAAAAGTTCACGATTTAATTGTTGTGGTAAATGATAGCGCAGAACGAGCAATTCAATTGGGAATTCAGCTCATTGATGGACAAAGAGTTCAAACCGAGCCAAGATTGCAAGATTTTATCGTGAGCGCATATGCAAAGTAATATAAATCCCATATATTTCCATTTCAATTATTTCCACCGTTTTTTTATTCACCATCTCAAATGACACTGAAAACAGTGCAAACGAGTAAACATGGAGAAAGTTTCACATAATCATTGCCAAAGATGTTACAACGATTCAATATTTTTTAAAACTATTGATAAAAATTAAATTTTGCCTGTATTCGTAGTCGTTGTTATTTAAAATTAAAAATTTACAGAAAAAGTCAAGCGGCATTTCAATCATTGTTTACATTTTATACTGAATGGAATACTGTGTAGAATTTGACAGGAAGCGGTACAGTGTGTACGTTTCGAAAACAAATACATGCATATATTCTATGCTGAATAAATATTTTGCACACAAACATACAAAATCACAAACGTCACACGTCCTGTGTGTATGATACTTTTTTTTGTTGAGAATCTGAACGTTAAAAAGTTTCGTATGTAAGAAAGTCTGTGAGAATGAAAATAAAAATAAGCATATGAATGTTGTGTCACTGATATTCATTATAAAAATGTATTACAAAAAATATTCAGTCTCATTTATTTAGTAGATTATGTGTATTCAATTTTGTAACATCAAAGCAAACATTCTAATTCATACAAGTATGCTTGTATGCTGCGTAAAAGCCATATATGTGTGTCGAACATTTTGTCCGGTTTTGTGTGCAAACCTTTCAAATGTGTATTCAATTTTTTCGCGAGTTTGATCGCGAATATATAATTTTGTGAAATTTTTTGTATAAATTATTATACAAAATCTATTAAACTATGGATATATTATTGTTGAATTTGGTTGGAATTATTTTTCAACGCAATAGTACGGCCTAATGGACATGTGTCCATGGCTATTTATGACAAAAGTATTATGACAAAAGTGTTATGACAAAAACCACTAACCCCCTGAATGTATTATCACTTATCAGTAAATAACTTAAAAAATGAATATCTCCTTTCAATTTATTCCGATTCTTCTGATTAATTCTTGAACTTTATTGATAAACTCCTCTTTGGCTTTTATAGGAGGTGTGCCTCGTTTCCGATCCCATGCTATATTTCTGGGTTCAGTAGGTTTGTGTTGGTAACAGTCACCAAGGGTGGCTTGCTGATACAATGCGTACATATCCTTAAGATCAGCAGCGTCGGGTTCTCGCTTCAATCTGCCAGCATCATCTACAGCTTTATTGAAGGTTGTTTCAACGATCCATTCAATTAACATTCAAAAATATATCAGATTTGGGGCCTACTAAGCTTATCATGTTTGCTTGCAATTTACCTTTTTATAAACTTGATCTTGTGTCAATATTATTGGTGATTGTGGTGGTGTCTGCCGTGGAGATGATATTCCCGATACTTGCCTTCTTAGGCCCGCCACATGCGACGTTTGGCCCAAAGGCGAGTTCACGCGTTGTCATAGACAAGTAATGAATGGCCAACTGAAACAGTATGGGATAAGTAGACGCCGTTTAAAATTCAACACCATTTTAGACGCAGATGTGTGGAAACAGCGGTGGATAGCACTTGAATGACTTCTCAGTTCTCATGAAATTTCAGTAAAAGAAATGATTTCAAATCATTTGAATGTCAATTTTGTCTCTTCAAAAGTTGATCCACTTCGAGTTGCGAGTTGAAAACATACATTCACATCAGTCAGTTATCATCGTTATGCGTAAAACTAGCTAGAATGCATCCAAATAGCAAGAAAGTTGTTTCTAAGTACACAATAAATCGAATTCAGTCATGAGAATAGGTAAGGAAGTGCAGACACGAATCTCTTCAAAGTCACCACTTCATTGTTCTCGATTTTTTACGAAAATATTGTTACTGCTCGAAAAACCACTTTGGCTTCTTGTTTTATAGATTATTTTTATGGTTACAGTGGTGAGTGTGAAAAAGTAATAAAACTACAAAGTCTGGTTTCATAAATTTATTTAAACGCACACATTGTACACATTAAAAATCCTTGTATATTCGAATATAGATACAGTAAAATATTAAATTCGAAACATTTAATTTCACAAAATAGACACAAAATTCGATATCTTATTAAATGTATTGTTCCTTGAGTGGATATGTCGAGGTGGTCCGAAGGAAGATTTCGCTTGCCACTATCTATGGAGCATAAAAAGCATCCGGAGTAATCATATTTCTTTCCGCAATTTGTTTGTACAAAGAAAATTGGACGACACTAGAGTAACATAGTACGGCTGAAAATGTTATTAAATGGGAGTCAGTAAAGTGTTATTGATTTTTCTAAAAAGACATTATTACCTCCCACGCAAGCAGCGCATTGTAAAAAAATCCAGGCAGATTTGTCAGAACGTTCTGAAATTGCCATCCATGCAATAAATGTTAGGGATCCAAACAAAAGAAGGGAGAATATCGTCATTATTACGTGAGGTAGCATAAGAAACGGCCTTTCCTAAAAAAAAAACATAAATTAGAAATGATTTGTTTCAGAATGTTGGCAATAATTTTGGAATTTGAATCCATTTCATACATTCACAGAGTGAAATGACACCGTTTATTGTCAATTCGGACAATTTTTATGTCTCACATTCCATTTCATTCAGCTTTCATTTGATACATTCGATACATTATATTGTGCGGAAAAGTAAAACACAGGCCTTTGCTTTAAAGACATTTAAATACGGAATAGCGTTCAAAAATGGAATTTGAGACCCACACGGGATGAAATGGAACTGATTCCACATTATATTAACTGCAAATCGTGAACTTTTAAAATAATTCACAAAAAGACAAAAAAAACTAAACTTCGGGTAGATCATCGTCTGGTGTTGAATCAAATTTGAATTTCGATTTACTCACTTTGAAAATACCATAAAACCACAACGAAATTGAGAATATGTGGATGAAACAAAAAGCACCCTCCAACATTATCTCTCTCTGAAAAATACTAGCAAAAACATTTGATTAATATCAAATGCATTTAATTGGTGTTGTGAGTAATCAATCCATTTAAAAGCCTCAATCAATTGGAGTATATCAGTAGATGACCTGTACTTACTCTTTGTGGTCGTGTCTGAGTGTGGAATTTAAATGATAATATGAAAAAATGTACGAAAAGATGCAACGCATACGCGTCATCCAATTTTAATGCCTTCCGTTCCGTCGTTAGTAATAAAATCAACAGGTTTGCTTTCGTCCGTTTTTTAAATCAATATTTTTCTTGGAAAGAAGTAAAAAATGTTCCGAATATTTTTTATGATTTATTAGCATACTCTTCAACGAATGTATAATCCTCAACATTTCTATGTGCACTCTTCTATGGACACTTTCGATCTTTAATCTGTTTATATGAACTAGTTGTTTTAGATAGATGGCAACATTTTCAGGCTGGAATGAAAATTTCAGCAAGCTCTTTTTGAATACAATGAATATTAAATAGCAATTTCCTATTGTAGCAGAAAAGTCCATTCTCTGTATATGAAAAATGTTTAAAAGCATTAACATACCGAGTTTTTATAGATTCCGAACATTCATAAATTACTCACCATTATTCTAATTGATTCTCCATCTGACATATGAAATCTACATTGAACTGACATTAATTGAAAAACCAATCATTTTCAAAGCACCTCATTCCTTTTTATTTCTTCCAATAACATTTTACGGTATTTGCTTTTTAGTTTTAATCTCATTGTTTGTTTGCGAATTCATGGATTTATTATTAAACTCTTCTCTTCATTTACAATTTCTCCATCGCTTTCTTGGGTTCTATCGCCAATGCTACTCTTCATCAGCTTGTATACAAGGTAGTGTATCCCAAATAAAATGGCGAAACCGACTGCAAATATTTTTTTTAAAGAGAAAGAAATTTCATTAGAAAGTAGAGCTCAATTCCTTCTTACGGTAAGGTCAATTTATGTTCTTCTAAGTTTTACACTAATGTATGTGTTGCTAACCTGCTGTAAGAATGGATTCTGTCCTTTTTTGTGTAACATTCTCGTCACTTTTATTTACACCGAATGCGATTGGTGTGAAGGAATAGAAAAAGTTTGCAATCGTCCAAAGTAACGCGAATATCCAGAAGACGAGCGTAACTAACATAAAATTTGGCTTTCTCTATTGAATTAATTTGATTGAAAACGAATAAATTAAATGAAAAAACTTTTCTTCAGTTCCACTTTTCTGTACACACTACTAGCTGTAAAAAACTCAACAATTCTCTATCAAAAAGGCTATAAAAATCAATTTTTAATACATCACATCTAAACTGATACGGTAGCAATACAAAATTTTCGTCTCTTTGGTAAATAAATCTTAATGCATAAATCAAGAAATCTTTCTGAATTGACTCTATTCTATCGGAGTGTATACGGTGGTATGGCTGCCATACTATACTCGCGTACTTCGCGTTATCTTACCGTTTCAATTCCATAAATCCAGCATGCGTAAACACTCAGTCCAACCACTGTAAAAAAAGAGATTTCTATGAGGAATGCTTGCCATTGAATACATCGAATCAACTCACACTTCCATTTTGTCAATCGTTCCACCGGACTGTCTTTCGTGTACATAAATCCATCGTCATTATCACTAATTTTATTGTGGCATATGATGTATATGACAGCCAATCCGCCGATCAATATACCCGCCGCCCGCAAGCAAAAATAAGCAAATCCCTCTAATTTCATATTTCCTTCAGAAAGTTACCACTTTTTTATATTTTCAATAGTATTAGAACCTTTAAATAAAATCTTCCTTCAAAAATTTAAATTTTCCTTCATTAGAACCACGGGAAAATCGTAATATCGAAGTATTTGATTATTTACAAAAAAAAAATGAAAGAAAAATGTTCCGCTTGCACTACATTTTATCGAGTATATTGGTTTTTATGCCTTCAAGTCGCCGATATTCATGCAACTGATGGCTGTTCAACGATTTTGAAACTAAATTTGTGTGCATTTGTTTATCTTGTTCAGAATGCGCATGTTCATATTGAATTTCCATCCAATTGCTGAAAATATTGAAGTTCTCCTTTTCCAACATTTTGTAATCATTGTAACGGCTCGAACTATTTCACACAAAAAAACTTGCATCCAATACAAAATGTATTCTTTGACTATATTTCAATGCGTTTCACATTTTGGAAGGCATATATGTTAGAAAAAAGAATGCTAAAAGAATTTAGAAAAAGTAGCATGAAATTAGTAGAAAAGATCAAAGAAGTTGAACATCGGTCCGTTAACAATTTTCCGTTTGAAGTTTCAGGGGAATTTTGAACGTTCAGTGTGTGTTCCATTCTCCGACACGGATGCTCTGCGATGTAATGGATATATCGATTCAAGTGTATCACTGCTACAGACACCACGATGGCGCCAGACAGTATTGATTTCGTGACACATCTTGTTGTGATCTTTTGACTTTATTCGAAAAATAAACAAAATTATGTAAAACAACATCGGAAAGTTTGTTCGGCATATTTTATTTATTTTGCGGCAGTTTTCTTTGTATCCATTTTTTTATCAAAACGAAGTAATTGTTGTCACATTACGACGGATTGTATATTGCTTGAGTAGGAAAGAACAATATCTGTTTAAATAACCGTTAAAAATATGTTAAATTATTGTTATTATTCAATTTTATTGTCCTTAAATCGCGATGGATGTAAATTCAAACACAGCATGGAAAAATATTGCACTTGGTCCCATCGTTAACGCCCACATTCTTTCCTTTATTCAACAAAGATTTTTCCTCATTCTTGCGCTCTTGCTTTTCAATGGATTTTTTGATGAACTTGTAAATGAAGTAATGAACCAGGAATATAATCAGGCAAAATACTGAAAACAAAGTACATTATTTAAAAAAAATTCAAAATGAATCATTTTAGATTTGTTTACCAGATGCCAAACTAAATGCAGCCAACGAATCATAAAGTTGGGCGGAGGTATCTCTGTAGTGTATCCATAAGTAACACATTTGAATTAGTGCGTATAGAAGTTCAAGGATGAAAAATGCCAAAGCAACGACCAATATGTATAGCACGCAGAGCATAAACACGGGATTCTCCTATGTAGACGGAATTGAAAATTGAAAATCATTTCTTCGGCTAGAAAATGTTATAAACTATAACGAAAATCAAACCAAGATTATCCCAATGATCCAGGAACCGTATATGACCAAGATAAAAACTGCAAATTACAAATCAGGTGTGCAGAGGATATCAACAGTTATTGTAGAATAAGTTTCGAAAAAGAAGATGTTACTTACGTTCTCGCTTTATTAATCGTGTCTGTGAGTTAACGCCATGACTTTTTGTATCGTACATAAAATACACAATAGCCGCTATACCGATTAATATGCCCAGTAGCCGTAAACAATGATAGGAAACACGCTCGAATGTTGCTAATTTCAGTGAAAGTCTCCGTGGGAACTTCATCGCTTTAAGTTAATTTCAGTTTGTATCAAATTTACTGTTTTTTTCTTCAAAAACTTGGAGAAAATCGTTTTAAAAAATCACAGTTCAAAGAAAACCTTTAAAAAAGACAATTTTCGGCGAAAAAAACCAAATATAAAGAAACTTGGAGAATTTTGGTTTCACTTTTGATTCGTTACGACATCGTCATGTTACTAGATTCGTTAAGATTCGTGATAAACATGAAAAGATGCTCTACGATGTGATTTTTGGGTCATTATTTCTATTATTTTATAGCCAGTTGCTGAATAAGTAAAGGGGAAGTATTAAAAGTTGGTGTTTTTTTCGTAAAAAGTCCATAAAAAGCACGACAAACTTGTGAAGGCAAAAAATGGAAACTGAATGCCTTCCCAAAGAGGAGAAAAGAAAGAAAATCAAGAGAAAAACACATATATGGAAGAGTATACAAAACAAAAACTGTGATTACACACGTGCTGACCATCTACATGTGGCCGTCTGGTTGCGATGGACAATGCGCATGCTCCTTCCATTGAACATATGTAAGTTTTTCCCATTTATGTGAGTATATTTGGCATCAAAACAAATCACATGAACAGGAATATGCCAACAATTTTTGGCTCATGTGTATTGTCTCTCGTTATTTATTACAATTGCATTTTGCAAAAGGCCAAAAAAACAAAAGATTTTTATTTTTTCAAAATTTAGAATGGTTGTTTTAACAATTTTTTGGGACTCGACGTCACTTTTCGATTATTTTTTCCAAGATACAGAGTAGGGTGGTCCCGAATATACACAAATTCGAATTTTAATCGCAGCACACTCTATATATGTTAAACTTGGTCCCACAAACATATGTGCAAAGTTTCAGCACTCTACTGTACCGGCAACACGTGCCTCAAACGCCTTGAAGATTTTCTGTCGACACAGATCGTCACACATTTCAAACAAATTTTTTTCGACAAAACTATATGATAAAAATGTGTATTGTGGTGTTTTTTGGCACGAGAAAACCGAATCTGGCATTAGTTTTGCGATACAAATAAGCTTTAACACACTTTTCATACAAAAATCTGAAAAAATCACTAAAAATGTGGATTTTGTATGGGACCTATACCTGTATGATATCGTAATGAGCTTAAACTTTGCACAGGCTATTTTTTTCACAAAAAAATAACATTCTGAAAGATTCACGGAATTTCAATGCAAATTTGGGGTACCTTCCATACAAAAATTTCATTTTTGAGCCAAAAATCAAAATTTTTGTATGGGAAGTACTCCAATTTTTAATTGAAATTTCTTCAAACTTACTGAGATCATGTATTTTGGTAAGAAAATGAGATTCACACATTTTCGTTGCTACTATTGCAAAACTTATTTAATTTATATAGGAGAAATTTGCGAAGTTTACAAGCTTCATTGTTTTCAAGGGCGTGAAAGAGATGGCGCTCGCAGAAAGTGATTCGCTTGAAAGTCTACTGTAAGAGAGGGTCGCTTTGGTCGATAGAGTGACTTGGCATGTCTGGTGTGATTCCCATGGCCATCTATAGGAAAAATTCAATTTTTCTTCCAAAAGTGATATTTAATGTATTCTTAAACACTCAAAAATGTGTATTGGGTACGAGAAAACCGAATATGACGTTAGTTTTGCGATACAATTCATTTTCGACACACTTTTCATACAAAAATTTCAAAAAATTGGATTGCCTGTATGATATCGTAATGAGCTGAAACTTTGCACAGATTATTTTTTTCACACGAAAATACCATTCCGAGAGTTTGAAGACATTTCAACGAATATTAGGGGTACCTCCCGAACAAAATTTTGGATTTTTCGCTCAAAAACGGAATTTTGTATGGGAAGTACCCCTCAATTGTATTGAAATTTCTTCAAACGTTCAGAATGTTAACTTTTTGTGAAAAATTAACCTCTGCAAATTTTCACATGATTACGATATCATATGGGCATGGCTCCGATACAAAAATTCCCATATTTAGTAGTTTTTGTATGAAAAGTGCTTCGAAAATTATTTTTCTCGTAAAACTAATGTCAGATTCAGTTTTCTCGTGAATTCTTTGAGTAAAAGATTTGTAATAAATGCATGTCATGGATCACAGTGCGGAAAAGTTCATCTTACGGATGTAAGACATTTTATTCAAAAAGCAAATGTCGAATTGGTATGAAAATGAAAAAAAAAATTATTTTTTTTGTTTTCAAGCGAGTATAAACTCGATATTTATGTAACTCATAAAATGTGAGAAAGTTTGCTGCTTTGAATACAACTTTGATGCTGTAGCCGATCATCTTTTCGCAAGATTTCATCAAAAAAATTTGTTTAAGAAGAATTGCCAATTCGTAACACTCCACAACATTGTCTTCGTTGAGAATTCGCTTCAAAAACTTCTCACAAACCATCAAACATTCAGCGACATCGTACATATGGCCCAATTTCATGACCTTGGCCACATTTTCGGT
>NW_022198708.1:947049-958424 GCF_009176525.2 Contarinia nasturtii
ATGTAAGTAGGCTGTTTTACCTTTGCGCTGTCTGTTTGTATATTTGGTTTTTGCTCACATAAATTTGTATTCGTCTTTTTGCAGAATATTCTGCATGTTATTGTTTTCTTCTTAGGCCGTCAAATGATCTCCAATTTATTTTATTATTATTTTTTAACAAGCTTCCGATGAAAAAATGAAATGGCTTTGGTATTTGTGAAACTAATATCATTCTCTTTTTAGTAATTATCACGATATGCAAGTATTCAAAGTGTCTAAGAATCTAAAAAAAAATTCAATCCAGTCAACATTGAAATTCATTGAATTTCGTCATTTAAAAAGATATCAGAAAAATTCTTGCTAAAAATGCTACCAATGTTGCTGCCTGCACGTTTTCCAAAAATGCTGCCGTTGAATGGTGGTTTACGGTATCCGGCTTCTGTGATGTGAGTGACCGTCAACAAAATGCAAACGGTCATCAAAATCACCATTGAAGTGACTGATCGTGTTGCGAATATCATTTTTGTTGTTTTTTATTCCTTTTTTCCTCTTCTAAATGAAGTATTAAACACGAAACGAATGCAAATGTACTAAACCAAAAAAATTGTACTTCAAACAAACAGCGAACTGTGTTGTAATCAACTCAAATTATTCACTGGATATTTTAACAAAAATTTGTTCAACGGTTTCTTTTTATTGCTGCTGAAAAACTAAAATAAGATGTGCACAATGTATTCTCGAGAACGTAACAATCGAAACTGATCGAAAGTGCTATCATCGATGCACTATTTATACGTTTTGATGGCTGACATCAAGTCAGTGAAAATCTATTATGCGTAAAAGCCCATCTTAGATGAAAATGGCATGTGCTTGATGAGCCACACACCACTTAAGCATTCTCTTCCAGCAAATTGTCTCAGATAATTCAATTCGGTTACATTTTTTTTTCTTTTTTGCATGCAGCAAACAATGTGCTTCGGAGTGGTGGATGCGCGATGGCCATTGAATGTACACTGTGCTTCATCGAATCCTTGGCATACATGTCAAATGGAAAAGCCGAAAACGACGTCAAATAAATCCGGATGCTTGAAACAAGACAAAAGGGAGAGAGATAGAACCCGATTCAAAAAGAAATCGATTTTACCGTTAGAAAAATACCGTCATGACGACGAGCAAAAAAAAGTAGAAACACTTTGATGCTCCGGGTTCATGAGATTCCCTGTTGTAATTAAGATGCTATAATTCGTAATTTACTTGGAAATTCAATTCGTTTGCAGTAATAAGTGCATTTTCAGCATGAAAGAGAAAAAAATGTAGGAAAAATTGAGACCCGATGGCTTTTACTAGAGAGAGAGAGAGAGGGAGAGAGAGAGGGAGAGAGAGAAGGCAGGGATACAGACAGCGAGCGAGCACATGGCAATAGTGAAGACAATACGATTTTCCCACGTGGGACAACCAAGCAAAACCAATTTATCGCGTAATTGCGTTATGGACACCAAATATAGCTATTAATATTGCTCGGACATGAAAATCAACGGCGAATAAAAATGTGTGTTTTTTCCATTGAAACGAGAATTTCCGCTTTTCGGACCATTCACTTGTTGTATAAGGCTGAAAAATTCAATTACATTTTGAACTGAGTAAAAAAAAGTTCCGGAGCAACGGCGTCAATAAAAGGAGGAATATTTTCAGCATTCAGTTACTACGTCGGGCTACCGTTATGGTTCTGTTGTTGGCACCAAAAACGGCACACAATCAGGGTCAATGGAAAACTCCGTTAGCATCATTCCATGCAGATGTCATATGTATGTTATCGCCAAATATAATTACCTTAATTTATTGTTAAACATTTTTTTATATATGTATAAATTACAAAAATTCCGTCTCTGTGTGCTGTGATTCATTTCGGCCATGAGATATTCGTTTTTTTTACTATCGTCGGAAATGGTTTTTCAACCACAAACATTAAGACTAGAAAATTGCCTCATTTCAACGGAGCCACCATCATCACTCAACCGCTCCCGATACATCATGCACCCGCTAAAGTGGGCCGACTCTTATGTCTTTTTTTTTGCTAAACTTTTTCGTGACAGTCTGCATATATGTAAATAGTTAACTTTAATGAAATGAAAATGCTATTTTTGTAACTTGTTCCGTTTTGTTATTGCGTATATTGAAATACATGAAGTCTCATGTAAATTGAATACAACCGGTGTATGTGTGTTAATTTAATTTAATATGAGTTGTTTGGAATGTTTTTCGCATGCGATTTGTTCTTTGTGTCCGAATTTTGTTCTTCTTCTTCTTATTCTCGTACACTTTATTTGGATAATAACAGCAACTCATGCAACTGACTGTGATAAATCATCAAAAATGTGCCGTTTATTTCAACATTTGATTTCAATATCTCGCCAAAAAAAAAAAAACGAAAAACTCTGGTTTTGGCCATTTACACATGAGACCATATTTTTGGCCCTGCATGTGTATCGCATGATCGATAATAAGTTACACATGACGTTCGTGCATATATTTAGAATTTCGGGTATTGAGTGGCTCAAAATGAAATTGGGCCTAACCGAAACACGCTTTCGACGTTCTTATTAAGAACTTACTGATAAGGGACATTCCAAAAGTGACTTCAATGAAGTTTACGATTTAGATAAGATCTCGTTTTTTTTTATTAAGGTATTACTAGAAACATATTTACGAAATCGGTCGTTCCCACTTTTATTCTCATCGAATTGTTTGGATTTTAGTATAAATTTTGTGTTTTGAGCTCTTTTTTCCCGTGACTTTTGCGTCAAAGCGAATAGTTTGAACTCATAACACTGTTTGTTTACTGCACAAACTCAAAATTGATAAACCAAATTCAGGAGGTAATATCAGCAAACATTGGAATTTTCCATCGCAAATGAATGATTTTGAAAGAGAAAAAAGCGAGAGCACGCGAAGCTGAAGTGAAACGCAATGCTAAAAAAGCATGAAGAAGCATCTTGAAAACTTAAGTCGAATCGATTCCTCCAGATGGATTAGCAATATTTCGCAGCATAATACAAATGCGAAAAAAGGACTTAATGACAAAATATCTTCCGAGAAAGGAATGAATCGTTAAGAGGCCGATTAATGCTCGAATTTTGTTTATACAAAGTAATGGAATCCATTTGAATAAATAATTTCTAAATGAGCCGGAAATGCCATTAAATGATTCGAAGCTGATTGAATTGTGTCTATCGAGTGCGGAGAAAGGGGGGTAGTCGATGCAAAAGTACACACAGCAAACGTTGCCGTCACAAGAACAAACATGTATACATTAGTCTATGGCAAATGAATACATTTCAAAGGTGAGTGAGGCGTACGTTGAATATTATTTATTTAGACGTCTGAAAAGAGGCACCAAATTGGTGAAACCGAAACACGAAAACCTAATGGCGGTAAAGTGGTTGATACATTTATATTCTTACCCTCGCATCAAAACAAAGTAAAACATTGTCAATTGTTTTCTCTGTATCTCTTTTTCACGTCACATGTTTTTTTGCTTTTCGCTTTCATTCCACTTGAATGTGTGTCGTGGGCGACAGTTACTTTGCCTTAAAATATATTCTATGCCATTTTTGAACAAAAAAAAGTGTTCTTATAATATTTTTTCCATTGACTTTCAACTAGGTAATGAAATGGCGTGGCACATGTTTTTCGGGGCCATAAAATTAAATGTTTTCCACAATTTACCATCAGGTTAACACATACGGCAAATTTTCGGTTGCAAAAAAAACTCTTTTCAATAAGCGGCATTTTATTCGCGGTCTTATCGCAAATGTTAAAATATCAAAATAAATTGTAGTTTTATGCATATAGAAAAATAAATAAATAATAATTAGTTGACAACATGATATGGACGATTGCAAATGTTTGTGGTTTTTTTTCTTTCTTCCTTTCTTTCAAACTGAAATCAACGAAATAACACCAAGAAAGCAGTCTACAAGTGAAATGGGCATATACAAAGTTTCCAAATTTTGCCATAGAAACCGCCAAACAAATTGGTTGCCATGCGATTGTAACGCAACTATTCTCTGCTGCGCTTTGTTTACAAATGGACTCCATGCACTTGAAACATCTGTGTCGAACACCGGCTTTCACTCTTTATTCTTCAATTATTCAGTAACATGTTGTTGTTGTTGTTTTTTCAACATTTGCCATTTCAATCAGAAGGTGTGTTTTTATATCGTCTTTGTGTGTTTGAAAAGTAATAACTGTGGACAAAATGTCAGATCCGTTTTTAGAACGTGAAAAAGAATTGATGAAATTAAATGAATCGCTGAATAGTAAAATGTCATTTGATCTGAAAACACCAAAAGCGATTAGTTTGAAATCAAATAATAACAAAGCGAAAAAATTCATCGCAAATAAAGCGGCGACACTTCGCAGCGTTGATGTCAATCAACAGCAACAACAACCATCGAAAAATGGAACAAAAGAAGCAAATAAATTAAAAAATGACAGCTGTGATGTCAAAAAATCAGTTTCGAACACCTACTCGACCGAAAAATTATTGTGTGAAAAACCTGAACTTGATCCGAAGGACACCGCCTTTAATCGAAACAATAACACAAATATTGATGACGTGCAAAAATCATGCAACGAACCAATGAAACAAACGACCGCCGACAATAATAAATATGAAATTGATGATCAAACCGTTAACAGCGATAAATTGTGTGATACATTGATTGAAACAATTGAAAAGGCAATTGATACAAAACCATCGACAAACGCCACACAATTAAGTTTGATTCCGGCAAATATTTTTCGAAAAAATGCCAGCGCCGAAGGGATTATTAAGTAAGTTTTGGACAGACGCCCTTATCCTTTTCAATATCATTCAAAAATTTATAAATTTTTCTATAAATACATGGATGATTTAATTCTTGGGTGTACTGGGTGCACTTGCCGACTGCCAAATGAAATAGATTTTTTTGTGAATTATTTGTTTTCTCTTTCGATTGTTCCATAGATTTCTCAAAGCAAAAGTAACAATATTACAGCAAGAACTAGACTTGAGTCATCAGGAGAATACCAAAAATTTGGATAATTTGGCAAAAGCCATTGAACTGCAAAAGAAAACCGAGGCGTCGCGATGTCATGCAAACAATACAATCAACGCGTTGAATGCGCAAATTCAAAAATTGCAACAAAACGAGATGAACATTACGCTAAAGTTGAAGGTGAGCCAATTAGACCTTGAATCAATCGGTTGTTGACAATATTAGTAGGCTCTTTAAATCGCTTTCATTCAATAACGAAAATAATGATTTGATTTTTAAGGAAAATGACTCAATACAACAGTCGCATCGAAAAGAGTGTGACGACCTGAAATCAAAATTAAAGATGGCACACCAGGCGAATGCTTCACTTGAACTACGACTGAGCAAAAGTCTCGACGATTTGGAGTGTTTGCGTAAAAATTATCGTGTTATTAAAAATGGCGAAAAAGATTTGCAATCGTCATTGCAACACGAACGCACATTCTATGAGAATCAATTGAAAATCAATCAAAAGCAACGCAACGATCTCATTGCCGCACTCAAAAAGCATATGTTACTCATTGGCAATTTGAAGCAACAAAATGTCTGCCTTACCCAAGCAAAATGCATTCAAATGTCGGAGAGTGAATTTCTTAAAATTTTGGACTGGAATAACTCAGACGCCAATAAATAAACAGACACTTTCTTTTTGGCAAATAATTATGACGAAATCACCATATATATATTTATATTTTTGTGTGTGCTTAAATTCATCTCTCGTTTGTAAATTGACATTTCCAGTGCGTGATGCTAATTTTTATATTGCATTTCATTTTTGCGCTGAAAACGGCGACTGTTACACAATTTTAATGGTGTTTTTTTTTTTGTTTTCGCTAGCCTTTAACGTGTGTGTAATATTTGTTAATATCGGGCATATGCCAAATGAAAATGCATAGAGAATGATGGCAAATATTTGATCTGAAAAATATTCAAATTAAAAACAACAGCACCCACATATTTCAATCAACATCACCAACCGCACGAATTGAATCAGGTGATTTTGAACGGCGATGAACGTTGAATCGTGCATTTGATTATTTGGTTAAAGACTGTACGTTTTCTCCTTGAATTGTAAATACCAATCTGTCAGCATACTAATTACAAATTGGCGGTTTACACTTGCTTTTTTTTGCTCTTTTCAAAATGCATAAAATCACAAGCCAGAACACATAAAACATGCCATTATGTACTTCAAATATACTGAAATTAAAAAAGAAATTCAAAACGATTTTTTTGTCGATTTGTTTTGTTTTTAACACAAAAAAAGAGAAAAAAATCAACATCGATCTGAAAGTGTTTATAAAATGTATTTACTTACGGACATTAGATAATATTATTTTCCCATTTGTGTAATAAAGCACGCTTCGCTCTTCTTAAACGATCAAATCGAATAATTTTGCGTTCTGCATTCGCTTTAAATTCATTATAAGAAAATCAAATTAATTTGTATTAGTGTTAAGGTATTTCAGTTGAAAAAGGGACCAAGGTCGCTTTTTTACAATGCGTGGATTATATTACTCATTTTTGTACTTATTCGAATAAAAAAATATATTACCAAACCAAAATTGACTCCCTCGCTGATTTATATTTTCAAAATCAAACTTCTTTAATTTTACCATGAATTCGAATGACAAAGTCACATTTTATACAGAATTTTGTAACGGCTATCAACTTTCTTTAAACAGAATAGAAACATAGGTGAGAAGTTGAACGTACTCAATTTACAATGACTTATTTTCAGCCAGATGAGATCAAAAGAGGAGAGATTAACGTGAAAAATGTGAGTCTCAATTTTTTTTGTCTTGGAATCTCTTTCATTCTAATATAAATAGTAGCAGGTATTCTCGTCCGTCCGAAAATATCTCTGTCACTGTTTTATTGTCCGACGTTGAGTAAAATGAATTGCTTGAAGTCGATGTTAATTTTAACTGCTTAAATTGAGTTTTAATGGATTTTTTTTTAATTATTGATGGACATCACGGAAAAATCCCAATTTTTATTATTCGTTCAAATTATTTTAAATAAAAATAAAGTTTCTCGAAAATTTCGTCGAAGAGTCAAATTTACGAACAGTTTTCAGTTAAGAAAAGTCACAGTTATCGGAGTAAAGTCAGCCAAAGTGTCCATATGCTTTTCAAAATTCTCTCTTCTGAATGAATTATTTAAAAAAAAAAATCATGTATTTTCTCTGCTTTTTTTTCAATCTAACCCAATCAAATGATGAATAACGTGTAATTAATAAACGCGCCGCAAATTAATTGGCAAGATAATGGTGTGCGTGCATTGCTTGTCATTCGCAAAAACCGAATCGTGATCTGTTTTATGTTTGTTCAATTGATTTAAAACCGAAATGAAAAAAATTATATGAAAATAAAAATACAATATTCTTTTAAGAGTCGTTTGCACGCGATGCTTCACCACAAGATGTAGTGACTCTCGCGCCATTGAGCATTAGATATATGCAATGCTTGTCGGGCTGAACAGTATGAATACATGAAACGAAAAAAAGAATGATTAATTTCACAGCATTTGCATTAGACTGATTAACGGAAAGGAAAGACTGAAAAGACGAGAATCATCGTGTTTCTATTTAGCAGTAACATCTACATATAGCACAGAGAATCATACAGTCGCATACATTTTATACTGCATATAAACGTATCGTGTGTGTCTGTGTCTGTATATATATGAGTGTTGCCACCATATTTGCTATTTTACTCAAGATCAACCACAAAATTCCAACTCAAGGTATTCATGTTATAAGCCGAAATGATATAATACGATATTATAAAATGCACGAATCATATTACACGAAAGCAGAGAATCGTGCGCGATCAAATGTTCGCCAACACACACTTACACATACACAAAACGTACAACTATGCTGCACAAAGTCATCGTATGATCGGTCGCGACGATGCGTCCATGTATTCGAGATGATGAATGAATATGTGTTCGCCCGCATCAAAAATACCTGTGTGTATACCTGACAACACACATACATCGATTCGATCAATGATCAACCGTTTTCTTCATCCATACACGCTTGTGTACTCAACGCCTTAGCGATTCAAATGAAACGAACAACGTTCGCGACTTGTGTACACTTAACACAAATACCTACACATAAATAACACCAAGACAACGGCAATGCAAACGCGACCGACCACGATCGAACACATGGAGACCTTATTCAATTTTTCTTACCTGATCATTTTCTCAGTTTGCTGTGAGACGTTCACCAGATCGATCGCTACAACATTTTTTTTTGTTTTTCGTTCGACGTTGTGGTGTTGGTTTCTTATTTGTTGTTGTCGTTTCTTTGATTCGCGCAGCAGCGACACACGGTGAGAGCCAAACATTTTGGTAAACAACTGCACTAAGCGGATCTAGAAAAACTTGATAAAAAAAGACAATACAGGAATTAATAAAAACAAAAAAAAAACAAACGCAGAAAAATAAAAACGAATCAAAGTCACCATATTGAATATATCAGTGAGTAATAAACGCATAACAAGTCTCACCCGATATAACCATAGTTGTCCTTTTTGAAATGCACCGAAACCAGCAGTCATCGTCATCCCATCGTTCGTAGTGTGTTTAATCAAAGGAGAAAAAAAAACGAAGATTCGGTGTGTTTTTATTTCGGCGATTCAAAGTGTGAAACGAAAGAAGGAAAAATATACCTTAAAGTGCATGTGCGTTAAAGTCGTTGTTTATTTCATTTATTCGAAAACGGAAAATGGATTCTTTGCAGTCAAACATTTTATTCAAGAAATTTTAACAACCAAATGCAAATGAATGCTAAAAAGAACGAACGGATTTCTTGTCGGGCTGTTCTTTTTTGCCTTTCGTTGAATAACATTTACCGATCATAAATTTTATTATCACATGAAAATATTCATCGGTCCGAAACAAAAACACAAACATAACATAAACAGTGTGTTTACCATCTCGGCCATACAATTTATTCGGAATCGTTTTTCGGAGGTATTTTTTTCGAAGTTCAAATGACTTTTGAACAAAACAAAGAAAGGAAACAGTAATCAATTCAAATATTTGATTTGTTATTTCGAAATTATAATTTTGATGTGTTTGTATGAGAATTTCTTATGTCATCGTGTCATTAGAATTTGATGCGTATAGAAGCGAATAGAGTAAGCGCGCGCGCTCGCAGACCTTGAAAAAACGCCAACTTTTTTTTTGGTATGGAGCAAAATAACAACAGAAATATAGTCAGCCAGAACCATAAGAAGAGAGAATAAAAAAGAAGAAAAATACACCGAGCAAAAAAAGAAGAAGAACAAACAAAAGATTTTTTTTTTGCTACTGATATAAGGGGCTGTTAAGAGAGACACACACATTTTTTGTTTTCTTGAGAAACGGTTCCAGTACCAAACGGTGAGTGAATAAATTTAGATTTATTATTTTAATTACAATCTTTAGTCGCGAACAATCTGTTTTGACTCAAAACTGGGAGAATTTCAACCAAATCGATCAATTCACTGCCAACGAATTGTTTTTTAAAAAAAAGAATTGTTCGGTTTCGAGAATGTCATAAAGTTATTATCGAAAGAGAAACGAGATTGCCATAATTGTAAAATCAATCGAATCGATTGATGAAATTGAGAGACCGAGAGTTGATCGAACGCGCGGAATGTGTCTGTCTGTTTATTCATTTATGTACATTTGTCGTAGGTGCAAAATTGTGTGCTTATGAAATCAAATTGTCGAGAAGAGAAAGAGAGACAGAAGCGACAGAGGAAGATAAAGAAGAGAGAGAGAGAGAGAGAGCAAGAAATATCAATTCTTCGGAAATTGAAATTCGAAGTGTATATCTAATAAAAATGTCAAATATTGAATGAAAAGACATCAAATTAATGATTTGGTTCAATAATTTGCGGTGTATGAGTAATATTGACGTTTCTGCAGGAATATTCATTTGTAGTTGAGGGAATTTGAGATTTGCGATCTTTGCGCCTTCCGTATAGCACGACAGTGAATCGATTCGGTTGCATCGAACAATAATAATGACAACAACAACAACAACGGCAGCATCAGTAGTAGTAACAACACCATAAACCGCGAGTATTATCTCATAAGCAATAGCATTTGTTGGTTACTTTTTGTTTCCAATTCCAATGTGATTCGTACCGTGTAACTTGAGAGATCTCATTGTTTATGCGTCAATTTTGATACACAACATAAGTTTTGATGTTGCAGTTTCAGTTCCTCACTTGCGCACCGTTGTCGTTTTTCTTTTTTTTTTCCTTCTCTATCTACTCGTTTCACTCTGTTCCGATCGGTTTTGTACCCAAGTCGGATATCGTTTCTACATATTGCCCAAAGAGTCAGAGAATTTTCTTGCATTGTAACAACATACATGTAAAACGTATCTGGCCCGCTGCAGTGTGTCTGTGTGTCTGTGTTGCACGCGCATGTAACGTATGCGCTTCTCGCGTCTATTTAACAATATATACCTTTAGCGCTTGACTGGTGATCTGATGCAGTAAAATTGACAATATGGAATCCATTGTTATATTCATTCGAATTCAAAGTTTCTGGCGGCGGTAACGACGATCGCGAGCTTCGAATACATCACCCATACAAAACAGACAACAACGTGTGATGTTGCATACGCGCCCAACGTTACACCGATACATGCGCGCCCCAACTGGACACACAATAGAAAGGAAATAAAAAAAAAAAAAAACAATTCGATCCCAAGAAAGAAGAGAAAGAAAATTAAAAAATATACACACAAAATGTGAAACAATCACTTGCGAACATTTGCCCGAAGAAATAACATTTGAAATTAATTAATTGAAGATATTTGAACAGCACACATTTTTTCGCATCGTAATAATGCGCACAATTAAATCAGCGCAATAATATGTTCCATATAGAGTTTGAAGTTTATCGCAGAATTGTATGACGTGCAAAAACACCCGTCTACGAATTATATTTGATAATTTCTGTAATACAATCTGACGACATGTTTCGCTACATTCTAATTGAATGTTTATGTGCGTTTCACATAGCTGTTTAATCTAACTGAATGTTACGCACAAAAAGCGAAGCAAAATCCGTTTGAAATCCAGCTACTTGAAAGATGAAAGAAGATGAAGAAACGGCAAACCACATTGAATTCCCAGGGCGTAATAGATAATAAAGAGAATCAAAACCGTTGCTCTTCAAGACGAGATTTAATTCACAAAATTTTCTGCACGCTCAAAATGATACGGAGATAGATAGAGATAGATAGATAGATAGAGAGAGAGAGAGAGAGAGAGAGAGAGAGAGAGAGAGAGAGAGAGA
>NW_022198708.1:958434-999247 GCF_009176525.2 Contarinia nasturtii
AGAGAGAGAGAGAGAGAGAGAGAGAGAGAGAGAGAGAGAGAGAGAGAGAGAGAGAGAGAGAGAGACTTACAGACAATATATAAATTTGCGCGCGCATTGAGAGAACGGCCACAAATGAAATACCATGACGCATACGAAACAGTACACAAACAACAACGTATAATAACCGATACGTATACACGCCGGAAAAGTGAATATAACATGCAAATTGAAAGTAAAAGTTTTGCTACTCACGGGCAGAGCGAGAGCAAATAATAAAATGGTCATACGTTGAGATAAATAATAATATTGTTTGTTTTTTTTTCGTTTATTTCTGCACCGGGAATTTTGTGTGGTATTGATGCGAAATTGTACACGCGCGCGCCCGTGTTCGCACTCTTCGTGCACAAACAACAACGAAAAAAAAGCCATAAAAAAGTAGCAACCTCTCCACACACACACACACGTAACGGGCCACCAAAACCAGAATGACCGCAATAATATTAAAGTCAAACAAACGGAATCGCGGACCTATTCAAACACAAAAAATCCATTGAAATAATATGATATTCAAAATGAAGGCGAGCAGCGTGCGACGAGAGTAAATAGCACGTTTTCAAATGATGAAAATAAAAGAGTTACATTTCTTTTCTTTTGGGCGCCTTTTTTTTATTATCGTTGTGTCAAGCATCGCGGTTTCTATGAAAATATACCCTCGTATTTGTTTATTTTCTTCTTCTTCTCATTTCGCAATACATTCTTTACTCATCATTTATGATAGTTTTTTCAATGGGAACTCTTTCAACATTCGTACTTTTCGAAATCTGGTGTCTGAAACAATGTCTGAGCATTTAAGTGTGTGCTCAAATGCCAATGGGCTAAAAATGCACCTTTCAACAATAAATATTGCGGTTGATTTTGTTCTTTGAAAATGTGTGCATTACTGATCGATTGCAATCAATTGTTTTGAAAATCGATTCGAAATGGTTCTGAAGGTTTTTCAATATTCAAAATGTAAATCGATGCCAAAATGCTATTAAATTATTAGATCAGTTGTAGCCGTTGACAGTTTTTCATGCAAATGCATTTATGCCATTTTGTGATAATTTCGCTTTTTTTTCATGTGTGTCGATTTGTGCGTTGGTTGATAATTTACAATAATTCGACAGAACGCCTCGTATCAATTGCATATTTTATGTGTGACGCACAAAATTGCACATACACACACAACAGACAGAACATTTAAAAAAAAGGTTCAGCAAACGAACAAAAGAAGTGTATGTGTGTGTATAGAAACGAAGAAAAAAAATATGCACAACCAATTTTCTGAACGAAAGAGAATGGTTTTTGTTTTAAGAATGAAGAGAAGTGATATTTTATTTTTCATGTGGTTTTTTGCATATTGTTAAGGTCACAATGCGAATGAAATATATAAATATGCGATGACTTCATTTCATGTCATACCGGATTCATGTTTACATCTTCTTAACACAAATACACGCCACATACGATATATGTAAATAGCAGCCGTGCAACAGAGAGACACGACAGACACACACGGTTGGTGTGTTAATTTTGTTATGATTTCAGTGTTCGGTGAGTGTGTTGGTTTAATTTGCGGTCATACGTTGACGCCTTTCTTTACAAAGTTAAGCCTAAGCTATGTCTCAGCCACATTTATCATACTTGAATGTGTATTTGCACATGCACGTAGAACTTAGTTATATTAAACAAAAAATCCAGTTGTGCATCCCTAATGAATTCTACCGCTGATCCGAGTCAGAAAATTACAAGCTGGTAACATTCGGCCAACCCAATTGATTAGATTCATAATAAAAATTTGTGATATGTCGATGCGGCCGCCTGCAAATTGGCATTTAACTATCTTCCCATGCACAAATCCAATTTATATTCTCATTTACAAACGGCAGACCCGATAAAAACAGCTATAATTGCCTTTTATTAATTTAAGCATTTACTTTGAATGAGCGGCAATGTGTTTTTTGTTCATAAACAAAAAAAAAGTGAGATATGAAATGTGTGCATGCCACACATTAAACATCGAATGACACAATGTTGAATATAAGTGCGTTGTATTGGATGTCGTGCAAATAAAGTCGCGCAATGTTTCGTTGTTATATCGTCTATAGCATCGTATCAAAAAAGCGATTGGGCAAAAGATCATAATAATTTTTTTTCTTTTTACTTCGAATAATTAAGAATTTTGTATGAGTGAAAGTATATGTTGTGCGTTATGTCTGACACCACACGCACGCATGCCATGCACGATGTATGGTTTTCCGTATTGTGTTTTCTTCACAAATGTCGAATATTTTTCCGCTCTTTCCATATCGTCATCATCGACATTATGCAATCGACCAAACGACAGACGAACAGAAAGTGTTGAAATTATCCAAACAAAATGGTTTTTTAAGTAGCACACACACTCTTCTAAACATCGTTTTCATCGTCTATTTTTTTTTTCGTTCACCGTACATATGGTTATTTTGTTTTTGGTAACAATTGGAATTGCGGGCGAGCATTTTTAATGATGTGACACTATCGGTCGTCACGAAGTCGTTAGATAGAAGGCTTTTTTTCATTTTCAAAATGCGAATGGCATTGTTTTTGACCATCGTCGACGATTTGACGATTTGATGTCGATACTATGTAGTTCATTTCAATCGATTAAATTCATCGAGTAGGAGCTCAACACCACACAATACTTGATCCATAAATCTGTGATCAAATCCGCTATTAATGAGTGTAAGTCCAAAGTATGGCGACCTTGACACAACCAACTCCCAAGAATTCCATCGTGTTCTCCGAAAACAATGCAATTTCATTCATCTTTTGCGTCTTTTCTCTCTCGCATTTTTAAATGTGTCAATGCATTGTTCACATCGTTCTATGGCTATATGGCGATCATGTGTAAGCATCAATTCGATTCGTTAAGCAGTAGCGAGCAAAAAGAATTACGTACGTACACATTCATGTCAATTTCACAAGGGAAACGATGACGACAATAAATGGTCGAAGCATGTGCCATGTGTCATCACCTTTTTTTAAGTGGTCTTTTTCGTTCAGTCTTGTTCAGGTTCATGCGTTCATTTCGCAATTTTGCTTACTTAAAATTGGCGAAATTCGTTCGAACATCTATGGAATAGAGAAGGAGGCGAGCGAGAGAGAGAGAGATTGAAATCAAAATTCGCTTCGGATCGAAGTCGTTTTACGATTCTGCGGAAAATGTGTTAAAAGCCATAAAAACACAGAGTGAATACCACAATGACGACGACGGTGGTAGAACCAAAATCAATTACGACCGTATACACATTAATGGCCGGCCACAGTTTTTATTGAATCAATGACCATTTTTGCACGAACACTAAATTCAATTGTTTCTTTCGCCCAGAATGAGTGGTGTTTTTTTTTTCTCTCGGTATCTGTTGCAGAGGACGTGCATTAATAATGTAAAAAAAAAACAGACAAAAAACACTTGCTTAATACATTTCTTTCGTTACTCGCTGATGTTGCTATTCATCGTTCGTTTCACAAAAATTCCGTTCATCTATTATATTTGGTGTGTTTGTGTTGTGCCTTCGAACACAATGCCCTACACATTACCCGCTCATTTAACGGATCTCATTCTTTCATACACTTATTAGTTATAGCGTATATATGCAATGCGCTCACATCCAAATCAACGAATATAAAATTAGTTTGTTTATACAGTTAAGACCGACTATTTCGTGATATGATCGCATGCATTGTTCTCTATCGCATATTTGTGTGCTGTGTTGTTGTTGTTGCGCTGGGTGTTTCGTTTGTTTATTTAATCGGTTCTTGTTCATATTCATGCATTCTTATGCTCCACACCAAAGAAAGAATCGAATGATGAAGGCGAAGAAAGAAAGAGAGAGAGCGCGAAGCACATTTTATTTAAAATACATGTTATATTTTACCTATATTCGTGTATGCACACGCGTGTTAGGTGTTAACGAGCTACTAAAATCACTGACTATACTGCACTAGCAATATTTTAATACCATAGCTTCATTTGACCCATTCAATGTACATCATTTTATATCATCATGCATCGCGCACTTCATTCAGAAGTGATGCATCAAAAATAACAACAACAAATTGGAATTCTTCATTTTATTCTAATTGAATTTTTATGCTTTAATAACAATAATAAATCATGATTTTTTAATTGCTGCAGCAAGCTGCATTTTCATTGGAAAAATTATTTTTCTATTCTTAACTCTTTGCATTTCTTCTCTCTTTTCTTCATTTTAAATATGTGCTATGCCAATAACAAGCAATTACATAACATCATTCATCTTCGCAGAATGAATAAAAGATAAACGAGAGAAATGAAAAAAAAGTAGAAAATGTGAGGGGCAGACTGAGAGAGAGAGAGAAAGAGAAATAGTGTGAAAGGAAGAGAAATGAAGGGAACATATTATGTTATCAAAAAGAGAACAGATTCATTCAGTACTGATCCACATTGTTGTGCTCTGTTTCGTTGACACCTAACGGTACATAATTTTATTATTTATTTTATTTTTTTATCAGCGATTCATTGCATGCATGGGTTATCTAATGTATTTGTGCTTCTTTCTTTCTCTCCGTTTCTACCATATTGGCGTATGTGTTGCATTTCGAAAAATGCACGCACTCACATCGCTCTCTTATAACCATTTTGTCATTTTCTGTTTTCGTTCTTTCGCTTCCAATTAAATCTACTGTAGTTTTTGGTATGTTGTTTTCATGTAATTTATAAACAAATCACACACTTGATGCCACACATGTACTGCCTCTCTCTCTCTTTCCCTACAGTTCGTTGTATATGCAAGCTTTTCACAATCAAAATAAAGAAGGAAAAAAGAGACAACAGAGAGACAAAATGCATGCAGACAATTTAATTTGATTATACTGCTGTTTGGTTAACTGAACTAACTTGAGCAGAATTAGAACGCGACAAATTGTGACTGAGTCTGGATGTTGAAAGCTCATTTTTCTCTCTTTCCCTCTCTCTCTCTCTCTCTCTCGCTCTTTCCTTTTGAATATACACAGTTTTTCCGAACGGTTTTTATTTTAATTTAGCTGTTGAAACGGTGTGTTTAAATCACTTTTAGCTAAATGTGATGTTACGTGAGATTTGGTTGTAAAAAAGAGGAATTTTGATATGCAAAAGAGAGTGAACGAGATCGAATCGGAGACACACACACTCGAAAATCAATTTTCGTTCTTTTCTCATGCAAGCTCAAAAACTGTATTCACGGTTGTACATTTGGTGGATGTATTTTGGCACCAAATGTTTAACTCATTCGATTTAAATGTAGAATTTAAATCGAGCAGCGACTGAATAAAAAGAACAAAATTTACATTTTTCTTCATCATTCTGTGCGATTTTTCCGTTCCAATTCAAAGACCAGTCCGATTTATTCATGAGTACGCTTCGTTTGATTTCCGTTTTCTTTTTGCCTGGTTGCGTTGGTGTTGTTGGGGTTTTTTTATTCGTCATTACATTCGCTTAGTCGTACGTGAAACATGAAGTGTTCTGAAACGTTGTTTTTTTTTTCTCGCTCAGATATTTCTCAGAATGATAACAAATGTCATATGAATGTGTGTACAAAAGGTGGATGGAATAGGGAATGATGACGACGGTTGAAGAAAATATATACATGATCATCTTGAACATGATCTCATCGCAAATTAGTTCTACATCACTTACCGGCATAATCCTCATCATATCTGTCTCATGAAGCGAATAATGTGGTTACACTGTACTGAAATTGTATCTTAAAACAAAATGTCCATTAGTGCGAATTCACAGCAGCGCAAAAAAAGCAACAAGAACAACAACAAACATAAGACAAAAAAAGCCCAGTGCAACAGCAACGAGGGGAGATCATCGATGCGTGCATCACATTTACATTTACACTTTAAAGCGAAAAACAATCGAGCGGCCATTTATTCCCATTCTAAGTGGCAAACAGACGGATAAAAATGTCCAGGCCACGAGAACATATCTTTGGCTTAATGTGTGTGTTTGCTTTTTTTCGTTTTATTTGTATTGTGTGTGGTTTTATTTTTCACTATTTCTTGCCA
The DNA here is from genome assembly GCF_009176525.2 of Contarinia nasturtii. Classification (NCBI taxonomy): domain Eukaryota; kingdom Metazoa; phylum Arthropoda; class Insecta; order Diptera; family Cecidomyiidae; genus Contarinia; species Contarinia nasturtii. Next base: position 964,531 of record NW_022198708.1, read on the forward strand.
TTTAAATCTGTAAACAATGTACAGCATTTAAAAAAAATACATTCCGATGTTTTGGAATGAAAACGTATACGTACAGAATTTTAAAATTGCGTACGCTATTATTCTGTTGCGGCTATTTACGGATTGCGCTAAGTTTTGTTTCATTCTTTGGCGCATTTAGATTCTCGTTCTGATCATGATAATCGTTATTCGCGCACAAAATACACATACAGTGAAAATGTACATGCAATTTTATATTCGATGTGAAGATAATTAATTAGATACCAAGAAAAATGTTTGTTTGTGTGTATGGTGAATCACATCAAAAAGAAAATGAGATTGCGTCCACGCATAACGCATTTTCAAAATGAAGTCGAAAAAAAGAGATTAACGTTTTTTAATGGCCAAATACATTGCATTTATGCGATCTAGAAAAGCATACAAATGGGAAAAAACCAACACACGATTAAATGTTGCGACTTGCAAAAGAGCAACAAGTAAAACAAATATAGAAATTGCTGATAAAATAATGGAAAAGACGTTTTTTTTTTTTTTTTTAAAAGAGACCTGAATGAATCGAACACATATCGTTGTTGGCACAAGGGAACACACATCTATTAACAAGCATTCAATGTGTTTAGCATGCACCATGCAATCAACGAGTTTTTTTTATTGTTGTAGTTACTTTTTGTTTCCAGTTGATTGGGGCAAGCTCAAGCAGATGCTGCTACGTTTGATTATTATCTGACATCGAAATAAGAGAAAATGAAAAAAATGCACACAATGTAGTCAATTGAAAGATGAGCACTGCCACAATAAAGATCTATTTTGCTTGTTGCATCATGCACGCGATAGCGTTTCGTTGGTGTGCCTATTTGTTTAACAACCGTATGTCCGTCTGTTCGTTGCAACGGTCTTTTTAGCACATCACAATTATACGGAATACAATCAACTGTGATTAGCATTTGTACTAGATATGAAGAGCGTTTAACCCCCTACTCTTCAGGTTGTACACGTTTCATACTTTTTTTTGCATCTCATCCAGGGTATTTTTTCGAAATGTCAAAATTGGTCGAAAATCAATTGTTATTATTTAGTACAACAAAAAAATACATTTATCATTTGAACCAAATTGACATTCAATTCGATTAGTACACTGGCTATTCCATGTTTCTCTTGAATTAAATTTCATTTGGTATAACATCCAATGGAAAATAGCGCTTTTTATAGGAAAGAGCATTCAATTGAAACGTAACTTTTCACAGCAACCAAATAGAGGGCTGTCTCCATATCTTCCGAATCCTAACACAGTAACTTGGTCAATAAGAATTTAAGCTTTCTCCGTTTTGTCTTTTGGAGTAAATCTTACTATGATTATATCAGTAATGTTCGAGCTACATTTCACACGGGGGGGTGATTTTTCAAAAACTAAAAATTCTCTAATTTGAATAACCAAATTTCGTTGCTCTTCACTTTTTTGGCGAAAATCTCTAGCAAATCGAAAGAATTTTTCTTGCACCAAAAACCCTAGCAAATTTTTCTCGCCAATATCACATATTCCCCCCTTCACATATTACTGGATTATATCATCATATTCAGTTCTCATGTGATAATTCACGGGAAAGCAATGTCCACCATTTCAAAATTGTACCATTTCATTGCTCCATTATTTCGAGATTTGGCATTATCGTTCACAATAGTCCAACAATTGATGTGATCTTTGCACTGACCCCTAGCAACTGAAAATAAAATGTAACCAAAGGCATTCTTCAAATTGAAATGATTGAATTTGTGCAGCTAGTAGCTGAATGTCATTTGCGACCCAAAATGCAAGGTGACCGAGTTGCCATGTTGCAGTCATATCATGCCAAGCCTGCAAGTTACTCACACCAAAATTGAAATGAAACAAACAAAAAAAAAACATCACGAATAAAAAAACAATAACGGATGATTTTTAATGACATTTTAAACATGCAATAAACATATTACTTGCTCTTTTTTTCGTTCGCTCTCTCAAAGTCGCGATAAGCTCAACGCAATTTTACTCCTGACTTTTTTTCTCCGCTTCATTCCTTTTCACGAGCTCAACTCATTTCCTCTGTCGAATGTTGTTCATTTTTTATTTCAATGTAAATGAATTTGCATAATGTTTGTGATGATGTATGGTGAAAATAGTGTGAAAATGTATGCGCTCGGCCTTAGTCCATATTTCATTTGCACATAGTTGACATTGTATATATGCTTGATTTGTGACAGAAATCTCTCGTTTCTTCTAACGAAAATTAATAATGAAACAATTATTATTGACTAAATTCTAATTTACGCTAGCGCCCGCAACACAATCTCCATATCATTACATTCAATTTTCTCTCTCTATTTAACATTTTGTATGTTTTCGATAGTAAATTTTTTGTAGTTTATGCTCTTTTGTTCCGTTCGTCTCGCTGCAAATCCCATAGTGCACATATACGCTAGACATGAGAAAGATAGTAAGGCAAAAGACCTGAAGCACTCACAAATACACGACAACCAAAAGCCAATTGATTTGAGCATGCTTTTATACATTGGCACATTAAAGTGTTGCTTTTGTGTGTATTACGTGCATGTCATGGCGGCGACACAAGCAGCAACAAAAACAGCATATGTACGCCTTCGTTACATAAGTCGCAAGGTCCATGATATTAAATATGGAAATGTCCTACTTTGTTCTGGTTTTGGACAAACGGTGTGCGCATTGCTTTTCTGTCTCTCTTTCTCCATCCCTCTCTCCCTTCATCTCATTCTTTTGGCGATTCGTTGTTGTTGTGATTTTTTACCAGCCCGATGGTTTACTTACTTAAAATGTCTGTTTTCGTTAACGCCATTTATTATTATTGTAATTTTGTTTCACTTTTTGCAAATCTTCAATATATGCGAATAAACCCACTCAAACGAAATTAAAACGAAGCATTCGATAGAACGAATTGGCATTGTTGATGTTGGGTCGATTGCTTGAATAAATCAACATCTTTTTTTTATAGCATGTGTCATATACACGCCGAAAAAATGTTAAATTGTATTTGATTTACTTTCAATTCGTTCGTTGATTTCCTACCGTTTTTTTTTCTTCTGTTGTTCAATCGTTTGACAGACATTGGAGAAAAAAAAACAAATAAACGAGGCGCACACCACCATATAACGAAGATCAATTTCGATTCGATTATGTTTTTCAATTGGAATATAGATTAAACAAATGAATAAATTTAATGGGTTCAAGTCGATGGCAAAAAAAAACAAAATCATAAATCGAAGCTGATCATATCTTGCGCACAGCGAAAAAAACCATGCCACAATGAAACAGAAACAACGCACAGCGTTAAATGAACGAAAATTGCACACGTCATTGTTCGCTACAAATGAATATCATTAAGTGTCTGCGTCTGATCAACGTACCACTTAACAAATGCTTTTTTTTTCAACTCCGATTGAAAACCCATTGCGAATTATGTACCATAGACAATAATCCAATCTAGACACAGACAGACAGACAGAGAGTACCAACATTTGTTGCTGTTGCTGTGGCTGCTGATTTGTGAGCGAATCCATCTTGCATTGACTCGATTTACGCGAGATATATTAATTTTCATTCATTTGCTTGACTAACCTCGAAGATATTGAAATGAGTTGAAACCCATCCAAATGATTTGCTATTATATCACAATTAAAGCACACAAATTACACAAAACTCCATGTGCTGAATGCCGAATGAATGTATTATTTTTATTCTCTCTCTCTCACTCTCACTCACGCTACTTTTTTTAAGTTGAGCGAATGCGAAATATCAATGAAATGTATGTGCGTGTTTGGGCATGATGGCGTTTACCAAATGACAGAATTCCATTCCAGTATCTTTTATTTCAGTGCGTTGAAGATGTAAACGAACCACAATCAGTCAGTCAATTCTAATTGAAATCACAGAAATACAAGAGACATCAAAAGAGAGAGAGACTTAAGAGATTTGAGTGCGTGAGACTTGAGTCTTCCATACAACAATACTGGTTCACAATACAATTTACGTTGATACGAAGAAGTTGACTCTTTTAACCAGAGAGAAAAACACATATAAAGAGAAAGAGAGAGAGAGATAACGTTTCAAAATTCACCATTTGTTGATGAGCTGTTATTTCGAGCGCACATTAGAACTGGATCGATGATGATGTAAACTCGATACACTGTGCTTATTTCGTTTGATTCATTTTGGTTTGAGATGGTGTGACTATTTATGCGGCACATTATGCACGAAATGAAGCGACAAGAGCAAAACAAGAAATCAACTTTAAACATATGTTTCGAACTCTAAGTGTTTTTGCTTCACTATTATTAGGTTTTTTTTACCATCGCCTTACTTTGCACATTTATTGCATGATCTCACAGAAATACCAGAATATAGTGCGAGTCACACACGATGAGATCAATGGAAAAGCCAACGTAATAATATCGAGTTGTTGATTTTCTCTTCTCTTTTTAAAGTGGTATACACACAACGATAATGCGTAAACTAAATCTGGCCGAGAAGAAGTAAAGAGAAAGAGAGAGAAAACGAAGCATAAAATTTATGCTGCTGAAGGTCAACACATATATGAAAGATTTTCTGTGGATTGGTTGCTTTTTATCTCTGTCGTTCACATCTTCTACGGTGCTGGTTTTGCTTCGAAATGTCTCGATGTCGTAATCATAATTTTACCTCATCTCACTTGATTGTTGAATTGAGTAAAGCGCACGCTTCGGTTGAGGTTTATCACATTAAGCAACAAAATGGAATCGATGCGATTTGTATATAGCAAATTCTTTGGCCGTCATGATTCTAAATAATTTGCATAATTGATTTTAAAAGCACTTTCAACACTTTTTTTACCATCTACCTGGCCGCCTCTTCACTCTTAATCGCAATCGTCTCATTTCATGAGTCCCATTAATTCGATTGCACATCTCTGTTGTGTTTACGCTTTCGCGATCACCAAGCTTCAATCAATCCTCGATGATTTGTGACCATTTATCAAGATGGGTATGCATCGTATTGAGTGTCAGTAATGAACAACAACATGGAACCTGTATCGTCGTTCGTGTTTTGCATCATTCGTTTTTTACGTCATTTACATTTCTAATTTGGCGATTTGATCAACGAACAAAATTCACCTGACCAAAATGGACCATTGAAATCTTGATGGGGAGATAGAAATTGATTGAGATGGAGAAAGAGAAAGAAAGAAATGGAGAGAGAGAGAGAGAGAGAGAGAGAGAGGGATACCACACGAGAAGTTAAAAACGAATCAATCGAATTTCCAATCACGCATCCACCGTATTTATTCTGTTAACCTTTTTTTTCGTCTCTCGTTTGCATCTCACTCGTTATGAAATATTCATTAAATATTGAGGTTGTGTGTGAAAGAGATGTACCACATCAAGTTAATATTTTCGAATGATATATAATGTGTGTAAACGATCTTCGCTATTTCATTGCCAATTCGAACATTCGTATATATATTTCGCGGGAATTTTAACATAAATAGCAAAATAATAATCAAATAGCAAAAATCTATTTGCTATTTTCACATTGTACAATGCACAAGTGAAACGAATATGATAAATAAATGGTTTTGTGATTTTTCGACACACACACACACACACACACACACACACAAGATGAAATAACTTTCTTTTTCTCTCTAAATTATCTCGCTGCCGTTATTCAATATCTTTCCCAAAATGTTCATTTGCTCTGCCTCCGCCACCACCGCCGCGGCCGTCATTGCTGCCGAAAACTGTGCTTGAATATAAATCGAAGGAAAAGAAAATAACGAACAAAATGAAATGTAATAAAAAACGGGTCTATGTAGCGAAAAAAAACATGGCGATAATCATGAAAGAAAGAAAAATTGGCAGAATTTGTTCGGGTTACAATGCTCTGAAGATGATTATGGTGATAATACTGTTGCTTGATGTTGATGTACGGTGTGATCGGTGGGTGAATGCTACTTCTTTCATCTCGGTTCACTTAAGTAATGGCCAAATGTGCAACAATACCTGATTATCTAAAGAGTTATTCCATACATAACCATCAACATTTGAATTGCAGACACCGCTTCTCAACTCATGGCATTATTTTCGTGCTCGCAAAATGAATGCATTCATTTTTGCGGCATTTTTTCCTCTGTTATTGTCAGAACCATTTCACCTTAATTACTGCACAGACATTTATTATAGCTATTGTTTCGTTTCGTTTTTGAATGCAGAGTGCAGTGCATCGTTTAAACCTTAACCTTTTGATATGCGATTCATGGACACAAACACACACGATCCATTGAGAAAACATTGAGAAAATGTGTGAATTTAAATATTATTATTGCAGTCGCATTCCATAAAGTGACATTTGTTCGTTTTTATTTTCCATTTCACAGTGTGTGTTGATTTCTTCGCGCTTCTGCGGTCAGATTTTAAAAATTGGTTTTTGCAATGAGTTGCAAAAGACCGAATATTCATTTCACTTGTTAAATAATAATTTCGTGGAATTTATTTTTAAACCGCCCCGAAAACAGCAACTCACCATAAATGAAATGGGAAATTGTAATTTATATGTTACAAGGCTGGACGTATGTCCAGTGGAAAAAGACAATATAAATTTAAAAAAAGCAGAGTTTGCCAATTGTTAACGGCGGGCCCATTCATTTTCTTGACCATTGTGTGTGCCGACCACAAATGGGTTCGCTATTTTGGAGACGCGTGTGAATTTATTATTGACTCTATTTTTTTTACTTTACTCGTTGTCATCGTCCACTTTAAAATGCTAGCGCAAGCAGTTAACGCTTAAGTAAACTTTCGTGCCAAACAATGGACACAAAAAGAAATAACCTAAGTGATGCTCAACCATTACACCTCACAACCTCTTCAACAATTTTTGTTGCTTTTTTCTTCTTCAATACAAAAACACATACACACACACACACACACACACACACACACACACAGCAAAGTCTTTAGTCTGCATTTATTATTTAATCTTACTATATTTTTATTTCATTTGTTTTGTGTCGTTATTTTTCACGGCGTGTTTTTTTCTCTTCTTTTCATTCGTTTGTTTGTTGTGTGTTGATAGTGACTTTACGCTTTGGCACTCTGCCACACACACACACACACACACACATGAACTCGTTCATAATCTCGTGCCATGGTTATTTTTCTTTCACTCTTCTTTTTCGCTTGTACGCTAGCTTGGCCCATTCGAACTCTCGCTCATTCACATTCGATTGTGGTCCGGTCACAAGAATGGCATCGGAAACGCAAAAGTTTTCAACTTTAAAACGATGAGCAGACATTAAATTGGTGATGAGACAGAAGAAAATAAACCGATTTAATTATTATTTTGGTGATTTTATTTCTCTCATACACACACACGTGTACACACTATACTCTCCCGTTCGAAGTCACAGTTGCACTTGATCATTTGATCTCTTTTGGAACATTACGCGTTTGGTTGAAAGCACTTTTCGTGCGATTCGACTCGCAACAGCGCGCCGAAACGAAGAAAAAGTGTGAAAATGTTTTAATTAAATTTATTTCGGAAAACAAAATTTTTTACCCTAAATCACAGCATTAAGTCATTCTTTTTCTCCTTTCTTTTGCAGATACAATGGCGTTCAATGCAGTAGTGTTCGCTTTTCTTCATTTACATGTAAGTTTGCGCATTTTTTTACCATATTTTTTTTTTAATTTAATTTTTCACTCGTAAAGTGTTTCTGATGTTGAAAATCCAGCCGTGTGCGCCCGCGATAAGAGTGAATGAGACAAAAAGCGAAACGCAGCGGGTAATTTGTCACGGACGGACGTGCAATCGTTTATATTTTGTTTGGTTTTTGCATTGGAAAATTGCCACCATTTTAATGCTTTAAACTGTTGAATTTACAATTTTGATTGACTCAACTAACACATATACACAAACAAGTACCCACCGTGTATGATGCGATTAATTGTAATAAAACTATCATAAATTTAACAACTGCTGACATTTAATTAGCCCCATTATGTTGATGAAAACAGTTGGCTTGAACTCAATGGGTTTTCGCTCGATTTTCCACGGTACGTCACAATTTCGTAATCATTTTTGTACATTTTCCATTGAAAAAAAAAAAAAAACACAGCCGAATACTCACATTAATCTTCATTTGATTTTGGCGGTGTTGGCTATCTTTCGATCAACACCACACGAGCCCAAGACAAATAACCATTTTTTTGAGTATAAAGTGCGAACAGTTTGCATACAGTCAAGTGCACAAGCATTAACAAACATACAAACATATAAAATCAGTGATTGGCACTCGTAATCGTCGGTGTACATTTTTGGTCACAATTAATTTATCCATAATAAGGTGGCTTGAGCTTATTTTTGTTGTAAATGCCAGACCTCTCTCTCTCTTCGTTTGTGTTGCGAACACCATTTTTGATGGACTGTCCCCCTGTGTTGCATTAATCACTGATGTAATATACCAAACACATTTCAAATATGTCATCCAATTGCTTTTAAGTGAATACAAAGAGAAAAAGGGGCGAAGAGAGAAAGAGAACGTGGAGCGAAAAACCACACAAAAAATAATATAATTGCCGCGTAAATTGAGTATAATTTTCGCATGCTACAAAATGCCGATCGACTGAAAAATCATCCAATGAAATATACATGAGCACACATGGCTAGTATGTTGTTCGTATGAGAACGTTGGTGTGTTTTTTTTTCATTTTCTGTTTTCCGAAGTGAGAATTAGAAAAATGTGCAGAACACAGTCGCAGACGCAGACTATGATGCACATCTAAGATGGTTTTTCGTTTCTTTTTCCATGAGCATTCGATCGATCGGATCGAATGGATTTTCGATCAAGAAAAAAAATTCAAATTTATGCTGATATCGATCGATTCAATGATCGGGCGTGTATTTCGCGGCAAGAAAACGCTTTGCTGCATGTCATGATCTATTCCAAGTTCACAAGCATCAATGTGAAAATACCAGAGCATATCTTTTGCAAGCGAACGACAAAAACCAGCGAAAAAATAACACAACGAAAGATTCATTTCACTGAGACTCGAAAGAGAAAGAAACACAACGATAGATGGAGAGAGAGAGAGGAACAATGAGAGAAAAGAACCTAGTGCGCAACAGGGAACTAACTTGTTCTCAAATCGCGACGACGTACAACGATTCAAAAGCGCATCATTGCAACTGAGATTCTAATGCTGAAATCTGTGTTTTCACTGTGGAACTTTACGTTTAGTTTGCAGAATTATTTGATGTTATGTAAAAAATACGATTTGCGCTCGTCCATTTTACTGAACGTTCTTTGTGTCCATGTTCTTGGACTGAAATTCATTTGATGGCCCTTGCAAATCGAGAACGCCCGAGCCATGGATGTGCAATGTACATCCGACAAGTTAAAATATTTTGTGTTTGAATTTCAATATGTTTATTTTTGGTGTGCATGTGAAGTGAATTTTTCATCGGCAACGATGCCATTTGTGCGCTCACCGATAAATATCGATTCAAACGATCGACTATATGTCGTATTTTGTACGTAATATGTATTGTATAATCGTCAATTATGCGGTATGCAAACAGCAGAAGCTCTCGGCTCAACTATTGCTGCTGAAACACATCATTCAATTGCAACAACACACACACATATTATTCGTGTGATTCATGTGCGATACTTTGGATCTAATTCTCTCTCTTCATTCTCTTTCTGATTTTATGTGACTACTGGCTATGTCTCATCGACGAGAGACCGCTTCGCATTGCAACCGGCAAAACAACTGTTCACATTTTCTAAATGGTTCGATTAAATATTTATGTCTCAAATGGGATGGATATACACATTTAACATATTATATGCCAATGTGTGCGGTTGAATGTAATCTGAAGTGCGGCATAAAAAACAGTTATTTGATGTATTGTTGAATTCATTAGTAGCCATTCCTTCTCTCTGTCTCTCTCTCTCTCTCTGTCTCTTTTTCTTTCGATCGTTTTCTCTCTGTGTGTAATGTGTATCATTGTGTGTCGCCGTTTTCCGTTCAAATTTATTTATATTATTTCATTAAGCCTGTGAAGAGAATCAGAGACGGGAAGAGATCCCAGTATATCGTGATGGTATTTGTTACTCTGCACTTAGAATACGTAATACGCGCGGATTAAAAAAAAGAAATGCGTGCATTTCACTCGACCGTGTAGCTTTTCCAATGGCCAATGTGTGTGAACGCGTATCGCATCACACTAAAAAAAAGGCGAACACTTTACACCATTTTCACGGCTAATTGGAATTTCGCAAGAGGTTTTCGACATCAGAACATACACCGTTGCCATTTCATATATACATTTTTTTTGTTCTTCTTCCCGACACACACTCCATTTTCAACTCCAATTCTCACACATATACATATTAATTGGGAGTGCGTTTTTTTTTTCTTTCAATTTATTTACATTTTTTCGTTTCGTCTTATTTTGCAGGCAATCATGAAAATAGCGCAGTCAGCACAAATTCCAAATCATTCACGTAAGTACAGTTGGATTTTCTTTTTCTTTTTTTTTCATTAATTATTATTTTACAGTTCTAATAAGCGATAGCGATTTGTCTCCACGTTCGAGGCGTGTGAGTGTGGGTTTGTGTGTATTTTTACGCAAAATTAATTGTTGCCTTCGACAAAAAGAGCACACGGCACACGAAGATCGAGTATATATCAAAAATGCTCATGTTGTTGATTGGTACGTGTGAGAATGTGCGAATACCGAGTGTACACGGTAGCTGGACGATCGGTCAATGTGGCGCTGGTGAGCCCGTCGGTTTTCATGGATTAAATCAAACAAAATATTATGGAACTGAGTCAAGAATTGGGCGTATGCTCGATGTGAACACACATTTATTTCGCATGATTATCATATTTATAGCTCCAACAATATTTCCGGGAATTTATGTACACAAATCATGACCACGTTCTCAGAATAACATCACATACTTTTTATTGAGCAAACAATGTGTCGACCAATTAATTATAATATATTGTTGATGATCTTTCACTTGGTTTCTTTCTCTTTTTCGGTTGAAGTTCGATTTTGAATTGACTTGACTTGGTTGGCGTTCATCGCATTGCAATAAGGTCACAACAAAAGATTGCACACAACAATGATTTATTCAATTTTTCGACGTTGATTGACGTAACATAAAGAACCAATGTTTGGTTCATATGTGAGTATGTGAGGGTTTTTGTTGTTGGTCAGTTATACTTCGTATTCGCATTTACATAAAGAATGCCACGACATTCGATGGAATAATATCGATGTTGGTGTTGTTGTTGGTGGCTTTTATTTCTTCATCGAGAGATGCTGTGTGTCATTCTGATGAAATCTCTATGAATTTATAACGAGGAGTTGGTATCTGCATTAATTACATGCTCTTATGAATATATTAGCGTTCGTGTATGTCCCATCGCCAAAAAAACTACGATATATCTATTTCAATCGGTGTTTGGTACCGTTATACATCTAACCATAATACGATTATTACGGTTGTGATGTGTTTGCTTAATGTGCAATGATATGTTTCCAATCGAATGTACACATCTCACGATCATAAATATTTTTTTTTGTTTGACCAACAACATTTCACATCCGAATATAAAGGCAAAAGAGATAAAAAGATAGAGAAATGATGGAGAACGATAGCGAGTGAGATAGAATGAGTGAAAAAGAACTCTCTTGTACAAAGAAGCGCAGAACATATACAATAGAATATTCGAAATAAGTATCTGGTAATCATATATGGATGAGGACAAGTTTCAGTTTTATCGCACATTTTAATGATTGGTCATCATTCAATACATTGTTGTGAAATGGCCTTTTTGCCATAATCTTTTCTAAATTACTAAATTGAAATTTACGACGCAAATATATGTATACAATCTGAAAATCCAGCCGTTTTTTCAACAAAAATAAAGATCCATCCGGCTAATCAGCCTAACGGAAGAAAGAAGAGGGTGAACGAGATAGCGACACAAAGAGAGAGAGATAGAAAGAGGCTATTTCAAAAACATTGCAATTTTATATTGTCTCTTTTTCTTTCGTTTTCTTTTGTATGATTTTGCTAGTTAGAACTTCTGTGTGTTGAAAATGCCAACTCATTTTACTGTTCAAACTTATGCAATAGCATCAAGTGATTGCAAGTCGTTAAAATGGCCAATTGACTCAGCAGAAAAAAAGCACACAGCACGAGTGCAAAAAAACCCGAATACGAAATCGAAGTACAAAAAAATCCTTTTCGTGTCAAAATGTCGGTTGAAATGAAAATTTTGTATTTTCAGTACGTGCGAGCGGTGTTTTTAAAATTCATTGTATGCAAATGTTTAATCTCACAATAATGATGATTGTCGATCACATTACTAGATGTGCTGGACGTGTGCGCTAAGATTTATGTGTTTCTTTCAAACACAGTGTGCAAACAGTGATTGCCAAAAATGAGTTTCCACTTTTTTCGACGAATGCGATTTTGATCGAAATACAATCGAATCGCATTTCATTTATAATCACAATAATGAGCTAACAGTTTGCATGCCAATCAAACCAGAAAAAAAGGTCAAGAGTTAATCCCGGTGGTTCGGTGGTTTTCAAGCAAAATCTACAGTCAAATACAATGAAATTCAACCATTTTTATGGTTCGACCAACACAAACACCATTTTATTTGTTTCTTTGAATTAAATAAAAAACTTTTCAAAATTGCTTAGCATTTTCTGTGTGTTTCATTCGTTACTTTAACACGATTTAATTATCCACATGCTTATTGTACCATAAAGAAATTGACGGTGGTGGTAAAGATGAGAGGTGAAGATTTTCTTTCTTCACTTCATTTCTTTTGTTTTCGAACAAAAGCTGTGCACAAAAGGTGATTGTAATATGCACCAATGGTTAGTTGTGAAATGCACCATCTTCAAATCGATTCTACACCAAAAATACAATAAAGTGGGTATGTAAATGAGAAAAAGAGATGGACGAAATTGCAACTCTTTCGACAAAAAAAAAGTGCACACAAAATCCGAGATTCGCTTTGCATTAACGAAAGTCATTTGTAGTTCTAAATCTTAAGCAAATAGCTCTGCGTGAATAAATCAAATGATTTACTATGCGGCACATGCACATCTGTTGCAAGACCGAATCGCGCATTTTCGTCGCGCTTTTTTCACTATCGCATTATAATGCTGGGTTTTGTTTTCAGCGATGGTTGTTGTTTTTTTTTTTTTTTTTTCATTTCAAACCCAAAGCAAAACTATTTTATGCTGTTCGTAACTTTGTTAGTGATTTCTTGCTGTTGTCTTTATTGGTGTCGGTCGCTCCAGCCGATCATAGGCCAATCTCAATCTATCTATCTCGTTTCACTTTGATGTATATGCAATTCGATCCCATTCTGTGTATATGCCAAATAAACAAATACAAAGAGATCCATGGAAAATGCGTCTGCATACAAATAATTTTGAATTAAAATCCCATTACAGTGGGCAATTTGATATTGGCTGACTCTCTCTCTCTCTCTCTCTCTCTCTCTCTCTCGCTGTCCATAGCTCTCTTACAAATTCAAACGGTTTCACATATCGATCATGATGAGAGTAGTATTGCCGCGACGACGACGACGAGAATAGTATGTTGTTCTGACTTTGTATTATTGCTTATAAAACGAATTGATTACTTTATGTCCGGCTTTAAATATATTACATATAAAAGCCGTAACCGCCTTTTATTTTATTCATCGCGTTCTGTTCGTTCGGCTCATTCCATCTGTATGTGTGTGTGTGTGTGTCTTTTTTACTCTCGCATATCTCGTTTGATCGTTCATTTATGTCTTTTTTTTCACTTCATTGCTTTGTTGTTGATGCTGTGGCATCAAGAATAAAATGTGTACCATATACGCTGTGTGAGAAGCTGCTCAATCTCAGTGCCATACAATTCATCATCGTAGACATTGCAGTGGAGTGCCTATCTCGCGCGCTTACATATTGGCATGGCCATGGCGAAGTCGTCAGAATGTTATACTGATGCTGCTGCTGCTGCTTGTTCATCTTCTTTTTTCTCTTTTTTTTTCGTTTGTTCGTTCTTTGTCTTGCATTTGGCATTCGTTCGTCGTCGTCGTCTTCGTTGTGTGCGCGCTTTTTTCCTATTTTATATTTTATTTGTTGATGGTCGAAAGCAGCACACCACTAGTACTTACAATAATTTAATATATAGTTACATTGTTTGTTGCGGCCAGCTTTCGATGAGGTTCATTTTCTCGTAAAATTAGGAGATGTGTGGTGAGGGAATGAAAGCGAGCGGCCAGAGTGGTTGTGCTATGTTTATAGTATGTATTTTGTTGCATTTGATCGACTTGTGGTATGTTTTGACTTCCACTAAAGACACATCACACAAATAATTTTTTTTTCATTGTTGTTGTGTTTACATGAGAACGGTCAAGCACAAGGTCTTTGAACTCGTTCGCGTGCTTTTTTCATTACTCTTATTCTGCCGTTTTCAATCTTCACCATTTTTTACTCTCTCACTCTCTCTCCGTCTTTATACCCATTCTCTCACACTTTATCACTATCTCAATAAACACACAAAAAAAGGTCCAAGCTCTTGCAAAAGAATAATGCTTACACTCCGCATTTTTTCGGATTGTTTATTTATATACCCGCAGTTTGATCAAACAATTTTCGCTGGTAACTTTTTTTTCTGTCTTCTTTCGCTGCTTTTACTTTGGTTCTGATTTATCTTTCGGCCGCGCAATCAAAATAATAAAAAATAAGAAGAAGAAGAAGAAGAAGAGGAATACTTAACATTCCATGAGAGAATCAATTGCGATGCTGTAATGTAATAAAATGAAATAATGCAGTTTGAGAACAAAGCCACAACCGAGACGAGTAGCAAGAGCGAGTAGAGTGTATGTTTGTGAGATGTATTGTGTTTTATGCGATAGAGCATTAGTAATAAATCTTGGCCTTTATTTTTCGATTCAATCAATGTTGATGATATTGATGGATGAATTCAATAGAACCAATCTAGCAAAAGAAATGATCAATCGCCTCGGCAATTCAGGGTTCATCTTTAATATCGTAGAGTGGACAAAATACATTGGGAGGCCCATGAATGAAGCGAGACACAGCGAATGAAGAAACAAGGCGAAGCAATGAAGGTTCATCAGTGATAAAATAAAATCAAAACGACCAGATACATTGTATGGACATTGTTCTTAACGAATAGAATGGAACTTACGAACGGACGAGATGACGAGAGCAAATTTAATGCAATAATGTTTGATAAATACATCGGCCAAAATGCAAACTGAAAATGATAAATGGCTTCCTAAATCGCTGCCAAAGCTATTTACCGTTTGAATTCACGAGGCACCAATATGCACAAACATGCATGCACATGAGACGGTTAACTTTAGCGCAAATTGTCACCCTGGTGCGGTGCGCGACCACATATCTTTGTATGAACGATTTAAATGTTGTATTTTGTTTTGCAGAAAATCCATTTGCACAGAAATCGTGCACAAAATAATAGTAATAAATTAAAATCTTTACACGAGCGACTCTCTCGTGTTTGCCAGATTATGTATGGTTAATGTTCTGCGACGAAGGCCTTCTTTCGTTTCAATTTTTTTTTCTTGCTGTTCGTTGTTTTAAATTTGGATTTCGAACAAACTCATTCTCACTGCCGTTATAGAATAGAAATCTTTGGAAAAATAAGAACATGCCTCGTGTGTCCATATTCGTGCCTTATTATTACAATCAGTAGAAATGCTCTTCCGGACTAGATGATCTCTGTCCTTCTCTCTCCCTCACTACAATCTCATGTCTGCCTGAATCTATGACGAAAAATAAAAACATTCAACTGAAACGGATAAAGAAAAAAAAGCGATCCAACGCCGACCTAAGCTATGTGTGTGCGCGTACACTATAGATATTTACCAACGATATGCAGACAAAGATCACGAAGTATACATGCTCTCTCTCTCGCTTTCGACAAGAGAGGATATGCCGTTGCTTTAGAACATTTTTGAACTGATTGTTTTCATTCTTCAGTCAGCTTTCTGGCCGTGGCAAGAAAGAGAAAAAATTTAGCCTTGGCTTTGTTCATTTTATCTCTCTGTCTCTTGGGTCGAGCACAAATTATTGTCTACTATTTAACAAAAATGCAACGACTCATAATAACGAACGAATAAGATAAAATTTAACGATTTTCTCAAATTAATTCAGCATGAGTAACAATTGTCTAATTTCAATTTGATGAAGAAAGAAAGAAATTAGAGAAAAAAAAAACGGCATAGGCCAATCGACAATGTTGACGGCGATGAGACCGAATAAGAGGAGAAAAAAAAACAAATAGAGAAAACATGATAACTGTTAAACTCGAATCAGCAGAAGAATCGAAACAAACAAAAGAATAAAACCATCAAATAGAGACTTTTTTTCTCTCTACGGGAAAAGAGAGACTTATGCAACGTCGTTAGAATTAACTGTGAATTTCCTGTTGATTGCGCGAAGTGTGCAAGTGCGCATGTGCGCATCCGAGACTTCTTTGACATGCAAACTGTTTGTGTGCACATTGGAAATTCACTAGAATTTACTGTGTGTAATCCAAAGTAGAGAGCTCTGACAAACACACACCGAAAGCGATATCGTCTCTCTCTCTCTAATGATGAAACACACAGCACATGTTACCACAACAAAAGAACAATAACACAATTCGATCACAAATTACAATCCAAATTGCATTCGTATTTTTTTTTCTTTGCTTTTAAATGCACGATCATCTTTCAACAATGCATTCACATTTTTATAACGTTCTCTTTTTTTTGTTGTTGTTTTTATTACAGATCTACTGTCAACGGAGGCAAAACAAGAGCCAATCGTACGGATAAAATGCTTGTCAGGGTCAATGTTTATTACGATTAAAAATGCACCGCCTAGTCCCGATGATGGTCTATTTAGTGGTATGATTTATCCAAAAGGCTTGTCAAAGAATTCATCATGCCTGATGGAATACAGGTAAACAGTAATCCATTAACAAGTCAAGTTGGCAACTGGCCATCAAATGATGATACTCATTCGTCTTTTTTTTTATTATCGTTTGGCACAGGCACGAAGATGGTCCATTGAAATATAAGCTGCCATTAAGGAGCTGTAATACAATGCCACAGGAAACGGTAAGTAGATACAAAATCAACAAAACAAGTCGGTTTTTTCTTCATTTAACTAATCGGTAAAAATGCGATAAATCGCAAAAGATTATGCCATTTGATTTCCTGAGAGTGAGAAACGAAACAAAGAGATCGCGAAAAAAGCTGTCGATTTCGTTGCTTCTTGGATAAAAATTTAATGTGCCTTTTTAAAGTAAAACCACGACATCACACCCACCATTATACACCCAAAAGCATTGCACATTCAAATGGTTACAGTGAAATACACAAAACAAAAATTCGCGGTTTTCGGCAAATGTTTTTCAATTTATTAAAACGATCATTTCGATGATGAGCACATATTATGAAATACTTGTGTCCAAAATGTATGATGGTTGTTGACCTTGAAGCCATTTGCATCGTTCACTAAGCTCATTAGCTATAGCAGATGTCATAAGATGTTCGTATTTTTGGCTCGAATTTTTTTTTGTCCAAAAAATCACATAATTTCATCAAACGATTTGGCAAAGTTTTTAGTGGTTGGTCGTCCCGTCACGAGTGTAATCGAGTTGGATGGAGAAGAGCCGATCATTACACATTTTTTTTATGCCAAATATGTCAACGATGAAGAGGCGCACAACAATTTTTGTCTTTGAATGAAAAAAAATTCCCGTGATTCAGAGACGTCCCGAGACATCGTGAAGAGAAAGAATCAAAGAAATATTATATACATCGAAATTGAACATCAAATTAAAATCCGTTGACCTTTTTCACTTGTGCACACACACACACTCTCGCTCGTTTCATTCCAAATTTTGCTGGCGAAAACAATTAAATAACAACGAAACAAAAAAAAATATATAAATGACGCAATTTTTTCAAGTGAGAAATCAAGAGTGAGAGACCGAGCTTGGAATAAATGTACAATATTGTGCGTTCGCGTAACAATGGCTTTTCGCTTTCCGCTGCTGTCCGAATTCAACAATGGAAAACATGTTAAATTATAACATTGAACCAAACACAATTGCGATATTAAGACCTTTTAACTTTAAGACACATTTTGCTGGTGGAAAACATGCCTTTTTTGTGAATTCTTGTTTTACATATATTTTTTTCGCTGCTTTAAAAAGCGAATTTTAAATTGAAAATGAAATCGTAATGAAAAATGACATGATCTTGTTCTGTGCGATTTAGAATTTTTTTTTTTGTTATGGCGCGGGAAATGATTTTTATCTTTTTTTCTTTGACGAGTCTTCAATGTGACAACGTCAAGCATTTCAAGCACTCTTTTGACATAATGGGCTTTTATATGCAAATTTTTGAAGACTTTGATTCAAAGTAAAGAAAAAATGGTTTTTGCGATTATATGCTTTAGGCCATTTTATTCGATGTACATCATGCCTGTGTGTGTGTGGTTGTCTGTGTGATTTGTTGTGGGAGGTGTGGCCATTGTGAGTCAACTACAGTAGTAACGTAGGTGACAAAATACCATCGATCGAACCTTAATAAATGATCAAATGGTAGTCTTTTAGATATCATGTCTCTCGCTCCGTTTCGCACTCATAACAATCGCCGATAATATTTCTTTTGGCATGCGTCGTATTAATTTCAATTTCATTTCAGTTCGATTTTTCTCTCTCTCTCTATCTCTTCCCAATCAAGTCAGCCTTGATAAATTTTGCACCAACCATAAGTTTTCAATTGAAATCTATAATAAAACATCAACAACCACTGTAAAATGGTTTATAGCCTGAATTCTACCAATTGCGATAAAAAAGAGATTAGAGACCGAGCATTTCGCTGTCATTTAAGACGGCATAAGAAAGAGAATGAACGGAATTTGTGTGAAACATGAAAAGAATTGGTTTTTTTAGCATTAGATTGTTGGTTTTTATTCGGCGTGTAATAACACCGAATCAAACATAAGTACACAAACACAACATATGACCATACAAAACAGCATTAGTGATTGCGTAGGCGCAATTGGTGTGTATGTTTGTGTATGCGTAGGCTGTTGAACCGAACGTTAGAATCAAAGATACTGCGAACCCTATGATCAAATGATCAATGGTCAGTATGTGATCATTCTTCTCTTCGTCTCGAGTGTATATAACCTTTGCTAATAATACTAATTCTTAGAATTGTTAAACAATGGTAATGGACGAAGACGAAACAAAAATAACACCCAGCGTGTTCAATTTGACGGAAGAAACGGTTCAATCAACATCGCATACACGCACACAATTACCACAATGTATTAGAATCGCATTTACAATTGATGTTTTTTCTCGCTTAAACCAAATTAATTATCCACCTCCCAAAAGGTCAGAAAATCACAGAATGATTGGCACCGAGACGGTAATTTATGTTTGAATTAATTCATTTTTGTTGTTTAATTTGCCGAAGAAAAACACATAGAATTGCGCAAAAAAAACTTAAATTAAAATCACTTCATAGTATTCTAATACAAATAGACGGACTTTGGAAAAGCAACAAATGCGATCGCAATTTTGTATTCAATGGAAAATGCTCGACACTTGAAAAATCAAACGGTTTAGAATACAATGGAATAATACAAGTACGAATGGAAGTAAAAACAGAGAAAAAAACATAAATTGTACGTAGAAAAGTCAACAATCTGTAATGTCAGTCGTCGTCTTTTTTTAACTCATTGCGACAACTTATAGATGCATGTGTATGTGTGAGCATGTTGCGATACAAAGACGCACAGAATGAAATCAAAGAAAACAAAATAAAACAAATCACGATGATGTCATTATCGAACGATAAATATACGATAAATAAGCATTTGGATTATATGTGTGCTTTTTCGAATTTCATTACGCAAGCCCCATCACACTACAAAGAAGAAGAAGAAGAAAAAAATACCCATCACATTTATACAGAGAATTTGATGTTTCGGTGCATGTCATGCCACGGTCTATGCCTATACCACCATCGCATTTTTGTTGTTCTTGTGCCTCTTCTCCGATTCGTTTCCGTTTCATATCACCGAAAGTAATCAACATTACCAAAACGACAAGACCATAAAGAATGAATCGTATGCGCACTCCGTCATATATTCATACACCTTTTATAGCAAACACAACGCATAACACACTTTAAAGTGTGAAACAGTAGAACCAAAAGAACCAAATTGTAAAACCATACACAGAGAAACATTTCTGTTTCCTGGAACACAAATCGAATTCGACACAATGTGAAAAACCAATTGAAATTGAATGAAAGAACGCTTACAAATGAATGCTCAAAACCATATTGTTTATCACATCATTTCTAATACAATTTTTTTCATAAAATAATTTGAAAAATAATTTGGCATCAACACAAGTCATCGAAATGTACATTTCACAATCATCGATTGTGAACAGCAACAAAGAAAAACCACTCGCTATACAAAAGATATGAAAAAAATCATACTCTGTATATTTTCTACAAATAAAAATAACAACAAATTAATTTGTTTGAAAAAAAAACCTGGGCGAAAATGATTTGTTCTCGTTGATAGTCATCTGGAAAATAAACGAAAGTCAATTTGATGTCGGAAAGAAAGCGCAAGTTATTTTTTTATTGTTCAATCAAATATAAGAAATTACAATTAAAACCGAAATTCAATGGCGAAGAAGAAATGAAAGATGATCATCATTGAGTCCAATTTTCACGTTTGTTTTTCTGCCATTATTTCAGCTCTTTTTTTTTATTCCCGCACAAATGTTAATTGCGTTGAATACAAAATCATTTTGCCATATTTGAGATTCGATGTTTCTTTGGTTCGCCACCAAAAAAAAAGGGTGATTCATTTCAATTATCGCAGCATGTGATCAATTGGACGGCGAATGAAAGCCAAACGAGAAGAAATAATAAAATTGTTTAAAATCCATTTTACTTGTCGTTCAATGTGATTGCAATAAATGAATTGGCAACGCTCTTTCTTCTTCTTCTCATTTAATAATAAAAGAGAGAACAAAAAAAAAACATTGTAGACAAAACAACAGTAACAACGACGAAATATTGAATGAAAACAATGAATGAAGTGCTACTGTTGCCGCTGCTTCATTTTGACAATGAAATCGAAAAAAATCTGTGAATAAAAATGTCGAAGGTTTTGATTTCATATCGCAAATTCATTGAGAGAAACAAAACTGGTAGTAGCAAGGCTCTTTTCTCACAGAAAACAAAAAACAAACGAAGAATTCTATAGAAAAAAAAACTATATTGAAATATGTTTTTGTTGTTTTGCTCAAAAAAAGAATGACGCACACATATAATTCAAATTCGTTAAGTGGCCAGGTGAAGAATCTATCACTAGCTAATTAGCCGACATTTTGCACAACCCTCTGATCTGTGTGCGACTGTGCGTATGATCAGGCACGCTTTCATTGAACACTTGATCAATTTCAAGTGTGAGATTCACACACACATCACAAAGACATGAAATTTAAAGATTCCGCGCTGAGTAGAACATAATCGAAATATAATTGGCCAAATTGAGATGAGCAAAAAAAACAATAAATTGTTGGCAGTCAGAAATTGCTGGTTGAAACAGTCATAAGCTTCATGTACAATATTGTATATGAAATACTCGATTGTGCTATTTTCACAAAAATACGCACTCTTCCAACACACATTTTTGTTGGAAAACACTATTCGTCCGATTAATCAAAAACAATTTATAAAATTTGGAAAATACCATAAACAATTGGCATTTATTGTGTGTAATTCAACGGCAGTGTAAGTATTTTGCACAGCACAAGGAACTTTCATCACAATAAATCACAGTTAATCATATCTTAAAATTGAATTATACGTATATCATCAACGATTTTCATAATGAATTAAACGAATGCGCCGTGCTAAAAATATACAAAAGATTTTAACCAGCGATGAGCGTTCTGAACGATGCAAACATTCTTTGGTTTGTTTTTCCCTCGTTTGTGACTCATTTACATTGTATCTCTCAAAACAATTTAAACGATCTGAAGCTGTGATCACGATCCGCATTTTTTTTTTTGCTTTGTTTTTTGTGGATTCAATGTCAAACAAAAGCAAACACACACACACACACACTCGTATGCATGAAATCACTGTTTCGGTAAATGTAATGACAGGTAAAGGTCAAAGTGCGCATTTAGACATTTCATTAGATTTAATTGATTGGAGGAAATGATTTGAGTGTCTATCAATTTGAATCGTTCAAACTCTAAATGCTGCGCCACAATGAATTGTATGTTCGGGCATTTGTATCGATGCGTTTTTGTATGTCTTCAATAGACAAAATCAATTAGTGACATCAAACTGATAGTAATTATTTATTACTTGGCAGTTTCACTCGTTTTTTTTTGCAATCATGAATTTGAATCAATTCCATTGAAGTTGATGATAATCCAAATACATTGGCATCGAACTTAATGATCGTTGAAATATTGTATATGTAAATGTAAGAGAATCAAGTGAATTACTTGAAGTGTATGCAAATTTCCTGAAGCGTGATATATCGCTATGACGGCGTGTACTTGTTAGTAAAGTGCTGTGCACTTGTCGTACTAAAAAAATAATCGATTGCAATGCCAATGAAACACGGTGTATGTGATGAGTAAAACATAATAAATGATTTTTCAAAGATCAGTATGTACGGTGAAGGCGACAAACGGCACGATTATTGTAAAGTTGACACATTGTCAATAGTGAATGTGTTGGCTTTTTAACAAAGGATTTTATTCTATTCATGTATTACGAATCTTTTGGCTTGACTTTAATTGCCCAATATGGAAGAATCCGCTTGACCATTAGTCGGGGTCGAGAATAGGCAATTACAATGATGTGTGTGTGTTAAAACCATTTTCGACGGACATTAAAAACGCATATTACTGTTAATAGAAAAAGAAATATGATGTAATCATAATTGGGCGGTTGTAAACAGCGGCATTTTGCGCTCTTTTGTCGACCAAAAGAACGATTTTTGAATACGTTGTTTGGTGTGTTAATTAACCTTCAATGATTAGCATTTAAATTGGGCAAAGAAAAAAAAAGAATTCAATTCGAACACCATATAGAAGTCGGACCGGTGGCAAAATGCGAAATTCTAATTTCAAATTAATCATGTTTTTTTCATTGTGTAATTTCATGTGGCAAGGGAAAAAAGTAGCGTTAGATGCGTTAGATACGTGCATGAATTCATCGTAATCGATTGAGCGCGCCCGCGCTTTGCACTCACTCATTTTCAAAAAAAAAAAAAAAATGAAAAAAACGATGAGAGATCAGAGACTGAATCACAAAAGTAAACGAAACAACGCGCCTCAGTCACAGCAATTAATCATAATTAAACCAAACAATACCGACACACACTCACTCAAAAATGAGAGAACATATCTAAAAGATTGTGTCGATTCGAATATTGTGGGAGACGCAAACAAACATCTTTCTCAATCACTTTTTTCCTCTTCTTTGCATTAAAAGCACTTTTTTGAGAATGATTTGCGGTATAATTGTATGTTTTGTATATATCTGTTAAATTAGTTAACCGTTACGATGTGAAATGTCTATTGTTTGTTTTATTAGTTGCCAGAAGCGATTCTCTTAACATTATTTAGAACATTTTCAATAGCAATTGAACAAGGCATACATTTTGGATGTTCGCATGTTTTCGTTTGTTTTTTTTTTTTTTTTGTTAAATTTAAATCATCAAATCATGATTTCTTTTTCTCGAACCATTTAGGACGACAATGGTATTGAGTTTTTCAATACAATTGTTTTGCAACCACATTTGAAATTGGTGACTGACCTGGGTCGCGGATATCACGTACGATGTAGATATAAGAGCCGTGAAGCGGCTGCTGCAACGAAAAATGGTACGAACGACGATTTGGCCGAGGCATTAATTGCCGATGACGATGCAAAAAATATCACCACCGTCACTGTGGATCGACGTGAGCATGGCCGTTCACTTGGAACACACGATACAACGAACGAAATTCCAATGCCCGGATGCCATATGAAAATCTATTCGGGTAAAAATATTGCTGAAAATGTGAAAATTGGCGATCCACTCACATTGAAAATTTACATTGACAAACAAAATGTGTACGGTATGCACATCATGGATTGTAATGTACGCGATGGACTTGGTTGGGGAGAACAAAATCTTGTTCAACAAGGGTAAGATTTATAAGTTTTTCTTTAAAAAAAGTTCTTCATAACGTTCAAATGTAAAGGGCAATCTTGGCGATCGAACAAAAAACTGACTGAAATAATTTTAAAAAAAGTTAGCTAATACTTTAAATTTGTGAATTTTCACTGTTATCAAACACTTTAGATGTCCATTGGACGGTGAGATTATGGGTCAATTCGAATATTCCGATGATCGAACTGAAGCATCAGTTGCATTTCCAGCTCACAAATTCCCATACACTGCATCCGTTTACTACGAATGCAATATTCGATTGTGTCCACTCGAAGATCCTGAATGTAAACAGGTGAGCGATTATTATTTTTGTGTTACATTCAAGTGTTTTTTTTAAATCTAGTTTTCTAATAAATAATTTTTTTTAAATTTCTAGGCTCCAGATTGTTCGCTGAGAAAGCGTACAAAACGTGACACAAAATCAAATGAAAATACCTTTGACGATAGTCATCCATCGATTATTGAAGTGTATTCTGGTCTTTATGTGAATGAAAATGCTGAAATTGTTGAAGACACCGATGACAGCGTATTTGCCGAAAAGGTGACATAAACTTCCTTAAAAACATTTCCTTCCTTCTTTAAAAAAAAATCATTTGACTAATGTTGCATCTCTTTTATCCAAATTTCAGAGGCCGGAAGATGCGCTTTGTATATCTCAGAAGAGTTTTGCCATTGCTATTTCAATAGCTGGTCTCGTTTTGATGTTGTGCGTTGTGGCTGCTGTTTTATGCATAATGGCACGACGACGCAGCAAAACGGTGTCAAACTCCGGAAGCTCAATTTATAGCGGACCATATACCAATACAGCCTTTTCGCATAGTAGTTAATACTATTTAAAATTAAAAAAATCGAATGGGATTTTCAATAAGAAATACCCGCAAATGCGCGCCAATCTCATCATCACATTTTGAATGCGATGTGTCATGAAAGATGCGTGCAAATTTTCTCTTAAAATCCGTAGAAAATGTCGACATGAAAAATGTATAAATGTGATGTTCCAATATAAAACAAAGAACCATAAGAAATATTGCCTCTAAAAATGTAGTAAATTAAATGAAACAAGAGAGAGAAAAAATATACGTTCACACACAAAAAAGTACACACAATATAAAAAAAATGTCTAACAATGATTTGTCAAAAAAAAAAAATTTTTTTTTTTGGCATCAAAAGAATCGATTATTTTTGGTTGTCGAAAAAAAAAACAAAAAATATGTACGAGTAATGCAAAGGGATTGTATCGCATAATCCTTCGCAATGTGTTTGGAATTGCAAAATTTCGAACGTTCATTTCAAAATTCATTGTAATTCCAACATTTGTCGATGTAAATGCAGATCAATATCTTTGCGCCAAGTCATGCGGTTCAATCCGCAACTATAATATATTATATAAATTAAATCGTATGTCAATGTGTTTAACATATAGTGAGTTTAATTTAATTCAAAGACAAGCGAAAAAAAAGCACAAAAATAGAATTTGAAACGAATCCAAGCACATCGAGCACATTACAAGTCCATGTAATTTAAATATGATCGTAGTCATTGGAATTGTTTCTTAACGTCAACACTTAAATTAGGTAGAAATTAAATTAAATTAAATTAAAAACAAAGCGAAAATAATAATTCGATATAATATTTGCAAGCAAAAACAAATTGGTAAAAATTGCAACTGAATCTGTCTTTTTTTAATTCGGGTTTATCTTCCTTTTATGTATTTCACCCCAACTCCAATTACAAGAATCCCCCCGCCCCTCAATCCTCATAATTGAATCATTCTTTTAAACCTACCCTTCCCATAACTTTCGTTCCCGAAAATTATCTAAACGATCCACCACTCCTCCCAGTGACATTACATTTAAGTGTAATTTTTTGTACATAGACAATTCGGAATCGAACTTATTTATCGTAAAAACAAAATGGTTAACTTTTAGAGCTAAACGAATAGTCAACATTATATAAAATAAATGTTAAGCTTATGGCGTTAAGACGTAAAAAAACATATTGACAATAAAAAAAAACTACACAATAAATACTAAAAACTGAAACAAACATATTTTGTGTTTTTATTCATAAATGATGTATTAAAGTATACACTTACACATACAATTACATATTACAACAAAAAACTTCAACTTATTAATCACATTTAAAGTAGTCAAAAAGTCAGTAGTTGTTATTTATGCATGCGTGTACGTTTAACAGTGCACGGCAACAAATCATGCAATTGTCAGAAGAAAAAAAAATGCGGATCATTTGTTATCATGGGATGAATGGATTTGTTAACGTTCATCTAACGCTCTATGTTTGAAACGTTATTTTTACTAGAATGACAAAGTTTTATACATTCAGGAGTGATTTCTGTCCACGTTTTCTTTTTCTTTTTGCTTGGAAATAACCTTCAAACACATAAGTAAAATTAAAACAAGCAACATGCTATCTAATTCGTGAGAAATTCCATATGCTACACAAAAAAAATACACCGAAGCACTTAATTATTGTATAAGACTCCGTAATTGAGTTCGTATCAATAATATAAATCTAAACAACATCAAACGCGACAATAAATAATAAAAACATAATCTATAGCGAGGTTTGACAAGCGGTACATCTGTAGCGATAACAATGACTCACTCCATGAAATTTAATAACTTGACTTTTTCACCAAAAAGTTTCTTCTTCGATTGTTCCTTAGAATTTAATCACTAAAAATTATTATATATGTCAATTTATTTTTTACCTATCAAACATTCGAAAATAAATCAATTAATTTAGTTTGAAATTTTCTTGCAATATTTATTTTTTGAATTACGTTTGTCATTTTCTGTAGAAAAAAAAACTCAAGTGAATACTCGGCCAATTTACTTGGAAGTAATGATGGTTCATTGAAAAAGGTCAGAGATTTCTTTTTGGTGATAGTGGTCTATAATAAAATGATACTGAACTTTTGCTTGATGTATCAGCATATATAATTTGTATTATTTGTTAAAGGATGCTAAAACGATTCTTCAATCGAAAAACCGGCTTTTTTAAAGATGACACCTATATTGCTCGATCTTTTTTATCCGAAAATGTTTCAACATTATTTCAAATTTAAAGAAAATGGTGTGTTAAAAATCGAAACAGCTTAGCATAAAAACTTACAACTGAAACTAGATGAATCTCTATAATAATCAATATCAGATATTATAAAGAGATATTTTCAGCCAGATGAATCAGCTCAGCCAGATATCGTCAGGAGCTGAAATGGAGTGAAAACAATAAAAGTGATTGTTATAGTGATTATAACAATGTAAGTGTAATTAACAATCACTTCTAGTGTTTCCACTCAATTTCAGCTCCTGACGATATCTGGCTGAGCTGATTCATCTGGCTGAAAATATCTCAATATAATGTCTGATCAATATATTTCGTTTTGGAAAATTCATGCAGGAAAATGATTTTCCTTGGAAATGAGGTTTTTTTAAAAAAAAATGTTATAACTCAAGCCTCGATCGACCTTGCTCTAAAAAAGTGGCTCTAGTACAACAGAAATCTGTATATTTTCATGAAATTTCAAACGAAAGTCGATATGGTTCGAGTTCAAATCATATAATTTTGATTAAAATTGCTTAATTTGTCCGTGGACCCCAGAGAGATAAGAAATATTCATTGATAATTTAAATTCAACTTGTTTATACATCGAGTAGTGTATTTCTTTATAAAGGGGATACTCCGGAACATTTAAATTCAATCGAAATTAGTACATCAAGTAGTACACATCACAATTTGTTTGGATCTGACTTTTTTAGCCGAAAAGTTACAAATTCATTGAAAAATATATATAAATGTTTTTTATAAACGAAATTGTGAAATAAAATGCAGAGGATTTCGCCGCTCGTGATTTTTATTGTTGCATCGTTTACATTGGTTGGCTTCGCCAGTTGTGTGCGGTGAGTACACTATGGTTTTATTTTCTGGGAGGAACAAAAATATCATTAGACTTTAGGAAGATTGCAGTGAAATAGAAAGTTTAGTAGCTGTATTAACTAAACATGTTGCAGTCCACTGCATGGAATAACAAAAATAGGTTAAATTCAGGATTTATGTTTGACAATGATGGATTCGTGAAATAGTTTATAATACGTTATATTAGTAGAATCACGGTTTAATCGTTTGTATCTTCCCTTAGTATTATTTGCACAATATTTTTGAAACTGATTAAAATTAAATTTGGTTGTGATTTTGATAGTTTGCAGTCTGAGGCTGTTGAGATAATGAAAAGAAAGACAAACAACAATTTTTTTATATTTCAAGGTGAAATACTATTGAAATTTTCAACTACATACTTTCACTGTAAATCATGTTGTTTGCTTTCGCATTAAAAAGCCCCTATCAAATGCATGAAATTAATTATAAATGAATTTTCAAGTTTTTGTTTGTCAATTGAAAAAATACCTGTAGATCTTTACTAACGTATATCAAAATATGAAAATTCCGTGAATTTACTTTGCTTAAGTTGTAATCTAGGCTATAATGATATTGAAAACCTTATTTTATTTCCTTCTTGATTTATTTATTATCTTTATATTATTGTTAAATAGTTTGTATACAATTGTGGCACCTCAACACATTCGGCCACATCATTCTTATAAAGTTTCGTTAACACTCCATGACGATATTGAACCGGTCACTATTCGCCTGAGCATAGAAGATGGATTGAACTATAAAAATGAAAGAAATATCACAATCACATCAAATAAGACCGAACTAGTTGCATTGTATATCGACAATTTAAATGCATCAAAAGGTTATAAATTCGTGGCAGAAGGCCTGACGGGAATTATTTTCCGAAACGAGGCGGAATTAAAAATTGAATCGAAGGATGTATCAATATTCATTCAAACTGATAAAGCCATTTACAAACCAAGTGAAACAATAAAATTCCGTGTCTTGGTGCTCGATTATGAATTGAAGCCGATCACGTTGCAATTAGATAGCTCGCTCGACATCTATTTTACCGATCCAGAGAAGAATCGCATCAAACAATGGCTCAATGTGACTTTAAACAAAGGCGTATTCACCAGTGAAGTTATGTTGTCCGAATCGCCAATATTGGGCAACTGGAAATTTGAAGCGCGAATTGGAACAGAGAAAAAGGCGAGAGAAATCGAAGTCGCCGAATATGTTTTACCATTATTCGATGTCATCATTGATTCGCCGTCGGAATTTTCAGCCAAAAATGACAAAATTCGGGCAATCGTTCGCTCAAAATACACTTATGGAAAATTTGTGAAAGGTGAAGCCACAGTATCACTTAGTTCAACCTCACAAAATGCAGCAATGAAACGACGAAACGAAATCATAAAAACCATTCCTATTGATGGTAAAGGAACAGTTGAGTTTGATGTGGAAAATGATTTAAAAGAAATGTTCACAAAAACTGAAAGTAAAAAGAGTTTCGAATTGAAAGCAAGAGTCATTGAAGAACTAACCGGTCTCAATCAAAGTACATCGAAAATAATTACGCTACATCAGACGCGCTACAAAATTGAAGCATTGGATTTACGTCATGAATTCACACCGGGAACACCAATTAAGTTCTCAGTAAGTTTAGATTCAAAAAAAGGTTTTTTTACAATTTCTTTACTAAAAATGTGTTTGTTTTTTTTTTTTAAATTCACAGATACGTGTTAGTCATCATGATAATTCACCAATTCTTTTGAATGAAGCCACTAAAACGATCAAAATTCAAAAAAATCCTTGGTTTTATGTCACCATTTCCAATCCACCAACATATTATACATTTGAATTGAATCAAAGTACCACCGCCGTCAATATTGAAATACCAACACTTTCAAATGGAATGAGTTTCGGCCTGAAAGTAAGAATCAATTTTGAATATTCAAAGGGCGAACCATATATGATTGATATTGTTTCATTAAATTTAGGTTAAATACATGGATGAAGAATTAGATTTGGGAAGATTCAATCCAGCGACCGTTAAGGAACTGGAAACAAAAGTATTGACTAAGAGGTAAAATATTAAAGCGACACTAATTATCTGAAAATAAAAGTATTAAAGCGAATGTTTTCTTCTTCCAGTCCGAAATTAAATGAAAATATTGTTGTTGAAGTGAAATCAAAACGTTTACTTCAACATTTTACATATCAAGTGATTGGCAACGGTCGACTGATTTATGCCGAAAATGTTGTTGTTCCAAATCGCACAGATCACGTAATCAAATTCAAGGCGACCTTTGATCTTGTACCAAAAGCAACGCTGATTGTTTATCGGGTCGAAAATAGTGACATTATTGCTACCAAAAATGAAATTTCAATTGACGACGATTTAAATAATTTCGTTAAATTGAAATTATCAACCACCGAAACGCAACCAAGCACAAATGTAAGCATCGATGTTAGTACTAATGCAGAATCGTACGTTGGTTTAGTTGGAGTTGATCAAAGCGTATTGCTGCTAAAGAAAAACTTTGGTTTAACGAAACAAGATGCATTCGACGAAATTATCAGTTTTCAAAAGAATCTCCATCCGACGAAAACTGGACCATGGAATGTTAAATCACCAAAGTATTTAAACGAATACTTCCGACCATTTGAACATACCAATTTGATTTTATTCACCAATGCAAAACAAGAAATATACAAACCCCCAACTTACGTTTTACCATACGATCGAAATTGTAATCCTTTTGAATACGACCCTTTTAACCGTCGTCTATGTAACTATAGACCGTGGTTTCCAATAAACCATACGCCTAGAAATCCTGCATTTAGGGATTCTGCATTTGGACATTCTGCATTAATATCAAGCGTTAGATCACAAAGTTCTCCAAGTTATCCTCATTCTGCAGCCAGTTCATATCCATTCAATGCATATAATTTCGCACAATCTTCGTTACCTACTATGCCATCGTATAGTTCGTATAGTAAAGTAGTAGACAAATTTGAAGAAACGTCACATGCTCCAGTTGAACCAACAAGAATTCGAACTGAATTCCCGGAAACATGGCTGTGGGAAGATATTGACATGATCAATCCAAATGGAACATTAACACTCAGCAAAAAAGTACCAGACACAATCACGTCATGGGTGATCAGTGCTTTCTCAGTTAGCCCGCAATTTGGTTTGGGTTTGACTAAAAGTCCAAAGACATTGAATGTATTCCAGCCATTTTTCGTATCTTTGAATCTTCCGTATTCCGTGAAACGTGGCGAAGTGGTTGCGGTGCCGGTGGTCTTATTCAACTATTTGAACACGGATATTACTGCTGAATTGGTTGTTCATAATGAAAATGGTGAATTTGTATTTATCGATGATATTGAAGGCGATCAATTGTCTCGCAAGCGTCAGGTGTCCGTTGACTCTGATTCGGGTGTAACACAAACATTCCTCGTCCGATTCACTTCCATTGGACAAATTCCATTGAAAGTGACAGCCACTTCTGCTGTTGCTGGCGATGCTGTTATCCGAATCTTACAGGTTGATCCAGAAGGTGTTCCACAATTCATCAACAAAGCAATGTTCATTGATTTGCGTGAATCCGATAAATTTGAAACGACTCAAATGGTTGATGTTCCCGACAATGCTGTGCCCGATTCGTTGAAGATCAATGTGAACGCAATTGGTGATTTACTCGGAGGAACAATACAAAATTTGCATCAACTCATTCGATTGCCAACTGGCTGCGGAGAGCAAAATATGCTGAAATTCGTTCCAAACATAGTTGTTTTAGATTATTTAAAAGCGGTTGGAAATCTCGATGCGACAATTAAAGAGACAGCCATTAAATATCTCTTGACTGGATATCAACGCGAGTTGACTTATCGTCACAGCGACGGTTCGTACAGCGTATTTGGCAAAAGTGATAACAGCGGAAGTACATGGTTAACGGCATTCGTTGCAAAATCATTCAAACAAGCCGAAGAGTACATTGATATCGAGAGTGATGTAATTGACAAGGCTCTTGAATTCCTAAGTAGGGGTCAAGCGGCTGACGGCAGCTTTCCCGAAGTTGGACGAGTATATGATAAGGCGATGCAAGGTGGAGCGAGCAAAGGAATTGCTTTAACCGCATACACCACAATTGCTTTCTTGAAAAATAAGGTCGGTTTCATAAAATTATTTCAAATCAATCATAACCATATTTATATTGGCTTTGCTCTGGTTTGCAGCAATCAAAGGACTGGAAATATGAAGAAGTCGTCAATAAAGCTATTAGCAATATCGTACAAAATCTTAAAGACACCGCTGATCAATATGCTTTAGCAATCGCTGTATATGCACTCCAATTGGCCAATCATTCCATGAAGGAAGAAGCATTGCAAGTCTTAATTGACAAATCAATTGCCAAAGGTAGAAATTTCACTTAAAAGTATTGAGTATGGTCATTTTTCAATTTATTTTTTAAATTTCAATGGAGATCAAATGAAATGGTGGACTAATTCGAAACCAAATGAACGTGCATCGGATACAATCGACGTTGAAATCACTTCGTACGGATTGCTTGCACTCATTGAAGGCAAACGATATGTCGAAGGCCTCCCTTACTTCAGATGGCTATTGAATAAGCGAAATGATCGTGGAGGATTCACTGGAACACAAGACACGGTTATTGGATTAGAATCATTGGCGGCATACAGTCGATTAATATCAAGCAAGGCTAATAATGTGGAGCTCAGAATCCATGGTGACAATCGTTCTGAAGACCGTATACTTACCGTTAATAATGAAAACGGATTGGTTTTGCAAACCATTGATTTGCCATCGAACACAGAATCGGTTCAACTTTCTGCTTCTGGCCGCGGATTCGCTTTATTCCAACTTTCCTATCGATACAATCTAAATCAAAGCGATGTTTATGAAATGTTCACATTGAAACCAAAAGTGATTGAAACCACTGCGGGTCACTTGAATGTTGAGATTTGCTCAAGGTTTGTATGTTTTTCTAAATGAAATGAATCACTTTTGATGATACCAAGAAAACAACTTTCAGATTTAATCCAAAGAGCGGCGATGAAAATCATTCGAATATGGTGATCGTTGAAGTTGGAATGCCAAGCGGTTTTCTCATTGATAAAGAAAAATTGAATGAACTTCTGAAAAAGTCAAACGTCAAACTGGTTGAAACAACAAACGGTGAAACTGTGGCACATGTTTATTTCGATCAAATGTTGTCAAACGAAGAAATTTGCCTGAAAATTCAAGGATATCGTTCGCATAAAGTGGCCGAAAATAAACCGGTGCCAGTGAAAATCTACGATTACTATGACAGCTGTATGTACACCAATCAAGCCTTTGAATTCATTTCTGTTTTGAATCAAAAATTAATTTTGTTATCTTTCTTTCTTTCCTCTTCGTTACAGCACGAAGCGCACGAGAATTCTATGAAATTCCATTCATTAGCTCTTGTGACATTTGTGAAGGGGACGAATGCTCGAAATCATGCAAGGAAGAAATGAATTGATTTTCCACCTTCAAACTAACTTTATCCCACTTCAAGCGTACACCACAACCTTTTGTCTTTTTTTACAGAATTTTCAATACAAAATGGAATGAGCCTTTAGTTTATATTTTAATC
This sequence comes from Contarinia nasturtii, assembly GCF_009176525.2. Classification (NCBI taxonomy): domain Eukaryota; kingdom Metazoa; phylum Arthropoda; class Insecta; order Diptera; family Cecidomyiidae; genus Contarinia; species Contarinia nasturtii. Next base: position 998,503 of record NW_022198708.1, read on the forward strand.
TATAGAAATGTAATAGAAGAGAAAGAGAAATGAAAAAGAAAATGATTTTTCCACCATAAATTAAAAATTGCTTGAATACGAGAGAATACAGTATTTCCTCGATTTTTTCGGCTGTTAGTTTATCAGGGACGTATTTCAACGATGATTAAACTTTTTGACTTGTTGCGCTACTTTTTTTTGGTAACATTGATTATTGAAATCTGTTTACAACATTTCGACCGGGATTTTCCCATGATATTAAGTGACATCACTCTGTTTATCATGAAAATAAACTGAATCAAAAGACCAATACTGTGTAAGAAGACAAATATACGTAAAAGAAATTTCGATAGATTAAATGTCGTAATAATCACGAAAATAAAAAAAATCGCCTCACACCTTTCATTTTGGTATATTCCGTCGGCAATTTAATTCAGTCATTGAAACGAAGTTGAACTGAATGCTCCAGTGAGAATATTTTAAAGATGCTGCATCACATCCAACTATTTTCTTTAGTTTTGTGCTTAATTAAATTGGGAAGTGCACGTAAGTAAACAAAAATAAAAAAAACGTAAATATGGCCAAGGTAGATTGCAAATCAACAAACATATTTTGTCATGAAAGAATCCATGCACTGCATATTAAATATATAAGCCACACGGATTCACACGTTCATTTCTATCAATATATTGATATATATGCAAAAAAAATTAAAGCATAAAATGAAGCCACCTACCAAAAAATGAAAAATACACTCAATTCGAGA
>NW_022198708.1:999347-1028855 GCF_009176525.2 Contarinia nasturtii
AAAATGAAGCCACCTACCAAAAAATGAAAAATACACTCAATTCGAGATTGGAGAAATTTCGTATGGTTTTGAGCACTCTATAGGTTTAAACTAATTGAAAAATACGATTAAAACATGAAATCAAGATAACTGACTGTTTAAATGTCAAATTTTATAACAATATATGTTTTCAATATTTTAAAAAATACATAATTTTACGCACTTTCATTAGTTTAATGGTGCTCGTCAAAAATGATCTAAAAATTAATTTGTTATTATTTTTCCAAATTCAGAAACCTCGTGTACAACGCCCGACAACAGATACAGTTATTGTGTCGATGTAACTCAATGTCATCCCCTTTACAGTTATTGGTTGGCAAATCAACTCTCTCCCGAATTTAACCGATTTTGTGGTAATTACCATATGGTTACTACTTTGGATATACATCGGTAATTTTGATAAAATTGTTTTCTATTCCGGGTGATTTTTGAAAATCACATTTTTTTCAGGTTTGCTGTCCGATAAATCCAATTCCTAACTTTAATACTTTGGTACCACTATCAACACGACTATCGCCTCCAATAGAAACGCAAAGCGTTCCATCAAACGTTCAACTACCAAAAAAACCGGTTGATTTACCTCAACCTCCTGTTTGTGGATCTTCTTCAAGTCTCCAGTATCGTATATACGTACTTGGTGGAAATGAGACTGCGATAAATGAATATCCCTGGATGGCATTGATCGAATACACAACACGTAATTAAAATGATTCTCTAATTCAAATAATTTAAAAACCGTCGAAGAAAAATTGCTCTGTTAAAACTGGTCATCGTGTTCATCCACTTTTTTACCATAGCAATTTGAATGAATAAACATTATTATATTATATGATTGACAATCAAGATAGGTTTTGATAGTAGACAAATCCTCGGCATTTTTTATAAAAAAAATTATTTCAGCAAAACAAAAGCTTTAGTTGCGGTGGTGTGCTTCTGAATGAGAACTACGTTTTAACAGGTATATAGTAAATAATGTAATCACAATTCGATGACACTAATTCTATCTTTCAAATTCTAAGCATCCTCTTGTGTGAATGGAATAGGCATTCAGCGTTTGCAATGGAGACTAACAGGTTTGATGAATAATACTATTGAAATTTTGAACACTTCCAGATGATTTTAATTGTTTTTCTTCTCCAAGGCGTCCGACTTGGCGAATGGAATACAAAATCTGACCCAGATTGTGAAGATGACCAATGCGCCGATCCAGTTCAAGATATTAGTGTGGTAGAATGGATTCAACATGCTGACTATAATCCATATTCGAAATCACATGAAAATGATATTGCTCTACTACGTTTGGCACATCCACTCAATTATACAGATTGGATTAAACCGATCTGTGTGCCAACATCGAGCAAAAACTATGATGGGGTTGAATTGGTTGTGGCTGGGTGGAGCATTGCAGAGGTATGGTTGAATTCAATGAATTGCTACTTTTTTCCCCATCTAATACAAAAATATTCATTTTTTATCGTTTTCAGGCGGGTAAGTTTCAAACAATCTTTGGTGATTCTATCATGGTCCAAACACATCAAAACTTTTATATTTCCATAGAGACTAGAAGCAATGTCACGATGAAGGTTGGTCATATGAACAAGAGAATATTTTTTTATCAACAACACATCTATGTGCTGGCGGCGAGGAAGGAGAGGCCGTGTCGAGGTATATACTAGCACGTAGATTTCATTTTGCAATGACGTAACGAGTGATGCACGCATTTATTATTGTTTAAATTGCAAATAGGTGATGGAGGTGGCCCATAATGACATTGCATAAAACTGATGAAACACACTTCCACTACTTTTTGGCGGGCATTTCTTCATTTGGCACTCTACCCTGCGGAAGAGATGGATGGCCGGGAATCAATGGGAGAAAATGACACCAAGTTTTAAAATTGGTGCGCTGTTTACTTTCGATTTGAGTTGTTAAATTACATTGACGTCCCCTTTGAAATTCGGGGCGCCACCGTTGGCTCAAAGAGACTTGAAGTCTTCACATCCTTTCATTGCCGGGAATATATACAGTACGTTTGAGATTTTGATTCATTTTTTAACAATTTCCGCAATTGACATATCATTTTTGTCCAAACAGAGAGTGGACCGTTACATTGATTGGATAATAGCTAACATCAAACCATGATCAAGATGAATTACAACAGATCTACCTTAAAATTTACACATCGACAAAATGCCGAAAATCTAACACAATAATTTAAACTGAGAAGTAATCTTAACATACACTCTCTTCTAAATTAGAACATTATAAATGAAATCTCTTACAAATCATTTATTTGTACTTTTTTGTGAAACAATTCTTTAGAATAAATTTTCGATATATAATTAAAGGCAAATATATATTTCTTTGCATTTCGTACCGATTAGCTTTCAGCTTGCATCTTAATTTCAACGACTGAATTTATTATAAATACCAAAATAATCAAATTTAAAAATAAATGTATGTCTGCTTTTTAAAAAACATTGCAAACTTTCATATGTTGGCAATGATAAAATGTGATTATCTTCTCGCTAGTTTTTTCTTTCAAATAAGCAATGCATTTTAATAAAGAATTTGCGACCAATTCGCTTTCATAACTTTATACAACAAAATACATCTAAACAATAAATATCAGAATAAAATATAATATAGTGCAATGGTAAGCAATGTAAAATGCCCTTTTGGCCTGATCGAAAACGGTTTCAGTGTAAAATGAAAGTGCTTGAACCCATTCATATATCGCACATATTATTTTCAAATTATAGTTTCACTGAAGCCATCATACTGTAAAGATGTGCATCAAAAAAGATTTTGCGGTGCCTGTGAATTCGACCAGTTTCATTTCACACTATGATAAAATGGCATTTCAGTTTGCTCTGTTCAATTTCTCTGAGCACTTATTCAGCTCTATCTTTCGTTATTTCACGAAACTTCCTAAACTATTTTGCGCGAGCGAATTGTTTGGCTAAGTCAAACGTGCTGAAAAAGCAACCTTATGAATGAGCGTGTTTTCTGTTATATGTGACACACTCAGTCTATAATCTACATAAAAAAAATTGAATGAATAATTAAATAAATTTGCTTTGGAATAATACACAGTAATAAACTAACTACGCACAGAAACGCATCTTGAAAAGTAATCCGAATTGAAAAAAAAAAAAAAAAAAAAACAATGAGACTTTTGTTGTGGAACTAGATTAGGATGAATTAGGAGAACAACAACAATTTAAAAAAGGGGCGTTGAAATTAAATACAAGTCAGGCAGAAGTCATGATAATAAAGCTTGACAGACAGGTATTGTTCCGTTTCGTGAATGCAAGATTCGAATTAACCGCAGTATCGATATTACTTTGATGTCAAATAAACGATAATCATAAGTTTTTTTTTACGGAAAATAGTTTCACACAAAAAAATTGACCTAAAATTATTAATTACCATAGCTGGGCAAACAGGGGTGGAGGGAAGAAATTACAAGATTTTGGATAGAATTTTTCTATTTTGCTAGGAGTTTTTGAGGGAATTATTCCCGATTATTTACTCCTGAAATTTTCAGCTTTTGCCCAGCTATGAATCCTACCGAACTTATGCGCATCCTTATATAAACTATGAAAATTATAAATAGAAAACAGTTTCACCTTTGATATCAATCGGAAGCCTAGACACTATTTGCGCCAAAGGGCAAGCGCTATTTGGACAGATACTTATAACACCATCTACGTAAAACGCGCTGACTACAATGTGAATCAAACGTATATCTGTTTCTCCTTTTTCTTCTATATCTTCTCCTCCTTCTTCTGTATCTGTTTCTCCTTCCCCTCGCAATACTTTTACATTGTAGTAAGCCTTTTTTACACAGATGGCGTTTTTCTGTAAGATATGTGACGTCACAATACAATCATATTGACTGCGCTTATCTCTCGATTTGCGCAATAATTTTTCAAATGTTGCCTTATGGAAGTTACTATTTCACAATTTAAATTAGAAAATGAATAAAATTAAAATCTTTTCGAATATATGAATGAGTCATAATAAAAATCCGACTTATACGCAGAGTCTATAAAACACATATTTTTTTTAAATAGAATTACTGTTGATAAAAATCTGTGCTCCACTTTCATAAACTCTGCATATAAATTGTATTCATATATGTCTTCAGAAGTTCGTCAATAAAATTTATTATTATTTTTTCAAAATTGAATTTATTTGTTTTCTCTTATATCGAAGTCTCGAGTAGAAAATATTGGTTGACGTTGAATTTCAGATGAAAAGTTATGTATATCGAGTATTAAACTCCGCTAAATTCCTCTATCCACTCACGTACTGATGAGATTTTCGAATAAATCCCAATGGTATTGGCTTTGCCGCACTGTTCGCCCATACCATACGACACAACACCAACTAATAACTTGGATCCATTTACATCGCATGTCAAGGGTCCACCTGAATCGCCAAAACAAGCATCTTTCCCTCCTTCCATCACTCCAGCGCAAATCATTCGGTTTGTTATATCATATTTTCTCTTGCAATAACCCTGATTTGCAATTGGAATGTCCACTGTGCGAAGCATTTCTTCCGATTCAAATGGATTTTGGGTGGCTCCTTAAGGATAATCGAAAATTTATGTATTTAAACATATTTTAAATGTAATAGTATTGAAAACAATTTTAATTTACCCCAGCCCGACACTATACAATTCGTGCCCTGTGGAATTCGTGCATTGGCATTCGGCAATTGGATCGATTTTATCACATCGGTAAAGTTTAGTGGTTGAGCAAGTTTGGCGAGAGAAAAATCGTAGTCCAATGTACTTGTTCGGTAATTATTATTACGATAGAATCGTTGAACTCGGACAATTACACCGCCTTCGTCTCGGTTGGTTGAGCCAGCACGAATTCTATAGCCTTTCGCTTTTTTACGCGGTGTACAATGTGCTGCAGTAAGTATCCATTCCGGTGCAATAATTGCGCCGCCACACATATGACTTGAACTATATTGCAAAGACACTTGCCATGGAATCATTTCAATTGATGTTTCAAAGCCGCCAAAAATTCGATTCGCTAACATTGATGATACATCCGTTGAATTGTCGTTGTCAGCCTCTGAAGAATCATCTTCAGTTTCGTTTTGATTCGCATATTGGTCGATGAATGATGTTAGGGAATTTGTCGAACTTTCATTATTTCGAATTAATTTATGTGAACAAAATGCCGTAGTTAAAACACTCAAAAACACAAATATCCTCAGCAACTCCATTTTGAAGGAAATCTCGATGAAGACTAATCATTTGAACTTGAATTTCAAAAACATTTTCAGTCTAATAATCTATCAGGTCGTCAATCTATCGATTCAAAGACATTAAGGTCAAGTTTTTACTCATACACATCAGCGATCATTTTTGTTCCTCTATTTCATATAATGCGCGTTATACAAATAAAATTGACGTATTAAAACATACATAAAAATGATTAACGCAGAGATTGTAAACTATGTGAATTATTTATTTTGATTTATGGAATTTCCTATTTCAACTCTTATCAATTAACTAATCATTGTGACAACAATATTTTTTTATTACGGTGGAAACGGTCATCGCATGCAAAATTAATGCAATCTTTTATAAGAGCCAACAACGAAAACAATCAGAGACTGTTTCTCAGTGAAATAAATGTGAGGAAGACCGCTCTAAACTAAAGAGGAAAAAAATTATTCAAATTTATAATCTTATAATGATTTTTGTTCTGCTCCTTAGTGCTCTGTGAAACAATTGACAATCTTGATTGATATCTCTCACAATAATAGTTTTACGCGTCCGCTGAACGCATCTCTATGGAAGACGGTCAATGCTAATAATTACGCATCAATCACAAAAACTAGAGAGATAATGGTTTTGTACAATACAAGCGTGAATATGGACGTAAGCGAAATATATGGCACAGAAGTGTGTGAACATTTTACAGTTTATACAGTGCGGCAATATACTATTTCAAAGCATTCAATTAAGACATGAAATTACAACAATAATTTAATCACAAAAGTATTTTCAGTTAACTGAAAGAAATCATGGGAGCTACTATTTGTATGAGAATGAAAGAAAAATGAAGGCTGTGTAGTTTGTTCAAGAATATGCACTTATATGACGATCGTTGAAAATGGTATTTAAGCTCGATGTTTTGAATCAAAAAATTTCTATTTGGCAGAAGAAAAAACCAGTACATTATTTTCATTAGTTTAAAAAGACAAAATATCGCGTAAATGATTTTTTTTAGAAATGGTCACCAAAAAAATTGAATTGGTTTCCCGAAAAATGTAAAAAAAATTTCTATCAAAAAATACACATTTTCAGGTGACTTCTTCGTCAGAATAAGAATCTATTTGGAAAATGAAAGATAAAAAAGAAATGGGTATGATATTAAGTCCATGGCTCGAACTCCACTCCAAAACATTTCCGTAATTCAAATTGAGCGAATTAGTCACAAAATCATCCTACGCTTAATTTGATTAATTTTCAGTATAGGCACCATTCGCCCTTCAGATAAGGCTGGTATGGCCAAATCACTTAATTTCTTACGTAATATCGTATACGAATGCAAAATTGTTACCTACACTTAATGTACACTTTTTTAAGACCATAATACATTACATAAAATTTTGGATTTAGAAAATCGCTACCCCGGGCTAAATTATGAGAACTCCCAAAAAAGGGGTCGATTTTTTGAAAAAAAAAATCTAGGTACACTTCGAAACAAAATGTTGTTTGTTGTTTTGATTGTACAAAATCAGATTTGACTTGTACATAATCAATATCGATTGTACAAAATCAGATTTGAATTGTACATATTTTGTACATTTTTCTACAATATACTTTGTTATAATAATATGGATAATTAAAAAGTTGGCCATTATCGGCGAATTCAAAAACTGCTATAAAAATTGGACTGGGTAAAATTTGAGTACTCGATTGAAATTTTGCAAATCTAAATACAGATTTGAATTGTACATATTTTGTACATTTTTATACAATATACTTTGTTATGATAATATGGATGATTAAAAAGTTGCCCATTCGCGGCGAATTCAAAAACTGCTATAAAAATTGGACTGGGTGAAATTTGGGTACACGATGATAATTTCGCAAATCTGATGGTTGATTTGAACTGTACATATTTTGTACATTTTAACGACGTATACACTGGAGGTGTACGAAATTTAAAAAAAAAAATCCGTAAATCGATGGTGATCTTTGGTGTTGTACAAATTCGGGTAAACATTTTCCGGGTTTTGATATTTTCAATTTTTAAAAATCCAAATTCTGAAAATTTTTTGTTGGTACATAATCATAAAAATTGTTGTACATAATTGTACATAATTAGTACATTTTAGTAGTATATACGATTTTTCGAAAATTGACATCGACCGGAAATTGACTACCTATCCCAAAATGTTGTACACTTACCTACACTTTCTCTACACTTAATTGAAACAATAAATTATGAAAAAAAATTATCTAGCAAAATTATGAGTACACAGCCAATTAGTTGGCGGTTTGCCAAGAAAGAGAGATATAGATAGATAGATAGAAGGATGTAAAACACACCAGCACTTGTGTACGTTCCATATAGCTATTCAATTCATGAAAATTTAATTTAAAAAAACGGTCCAAGTAAAACAACAAATATTATAGGCATTCTAATATTGAGCAGATGAAATAAGCAAAAAAAACTCTCCTCAATTTCACTGGAACCTACTAATCGCAAGTAAAAATGTGTGAAAACAATTGTTTCGTCTATTTTCCACTAGAACTGAGTTGTTAAACGTTTCAGAATTTTTTTACGCATAGTTTTAAACAAACTTAATCAAACAACGTCGATTTGGTCGATACACGTGTAACATTTTGTATATAAATAGCTGCCACCTATTAATTTTACTAATTATCCAGTCTACTTGAAGGCAACGTGGTATTTTCAAGTGAAAAAAATGAGATCGTTTTTGTTTCTGGCACTATTGTCGCTTTCGCTATCAGTTGAGGTACCTATGAATTTATTTCTTTTATTTATTTTCCAAGTTCCAATTAATTTCAAGTTCTTCTATTAAATTATTTCTTTCGTATTTAATTTGATAGATCAATTGCGAAGGAGACGTGAAACTTGAAGATTTTTTGGCACAACTCTATCGCAGATTGCCTAGATTAACATCGAATTTAAACTTCATGCTACACGTTTCCAATAACATTCGGCAAGTTAAAGCGACATGCAATACTAACGAGAATATTCTTTTGAATGCAAACAGAAAAAGTGCCATCAATAACATTCCCGATAGTATCAAAATCAAAAAGAAAACTTTGCGTGAATTTTTGAATACTAAGACCGAATCAATAAATGCCGATCAACAAAAAAGTAAACAAACAAGAGAAGGCATTCTCTCCGCACTTGTATGCACAGTACCAGTTGCGAAGTACAATCAATTGCTTACAAAATCATACGTAGGCGACTATTTAAGTTTCTTCAATATGTATGTTTTAGTATTGCCCGATGCAAACCATTGTCATATTCGTGAAGTTGGACATTTTTCATGACCATTTGACTTAACAGGACGAATTTTAGTTTTGTGGTATGGCTACGACAGCAGCTTAAACATGACACTCCAAAAAGTGCACTTTTTTGAATATGCACCTAATTTCAAGTACGAAAAATATATTGTATCCAACTGATTTTGGTCTCTGGTGGACAGAGGGGTCCCGAATAATTCGTACACGGAGTATTGTGCATCAATTCGATCTTTTGGGTGGTCAAATAGTCGACTGTTTGATGGGCTTCTTTTTGCCATGTTTTGGGATTATAAGTTTCAGAGTTTTGGTCTCCATATTCCCGTGATGACTTTTGACAATCAAATGGTTGTGTACTATTCAGCATTGAAGGACCTTTCATCCTCTAAAGGCATGGTAGCAACATGACACATAACACTGTAAAATAATGAGGTCCGATTTTCCCTATCACTTCACAAACGAACAACTTTTGTTCGATTGTGTTCATGTTTGAAGACTCAGAGAGTCAACCAAGTTTTTGTTTCAGGTCCAAACTACTGGAATCATGTCTTGGCTTCTATTGCGATCGTATAGACGTGTTTTTATTATCCTATGTCAAATTGGTTATGATTTTTTGGATGTGATTAAAATCAATCGATTTTTGAGCAACTGTGGGTTGACACGTAAAGATTTTTTTTTTTCATGTTGTAATTCATGGAAGAACCAAATGATTGGAGTCTCTGTGATCCTTGGGCATACCACAATTTAACTGTAAAAGAAACTTCGATCCTAACTCAATCGGCACCAGAGTTTTTCTCGATGACATCAATTTTCGAAGGACCATCGCGCAATTGATCACTGTAGCGAGCACCATGACGATGGGATTCAGTGAACCAGTTGTATACAGTGGCAAGGCATGGTACTTCCTTCCCATACCCCGACTTGAGTCGGAAGTAATACTGTTGAGCAGGCAGCTCTTTTTGAAAACTTATGAGAAATAATCTTTTTTGTAAATTTCATTTTTTTGCGAAGTTGACCTTTTCCAACTGACACCGTGGCCATACCACAAAACTAAAATTCGTCCTGTTAAGTCAAATGGTCATGAAAAATGTCCAACTTTACGAATATGACAATGGTTTGCATCGGGCAATACTAAAACATACATATTGAAGAAACTTAAATAGTCGCCCTCGTACGATAAGAAACAAGTCGATCTGATCAATACTGAAATAGTCTCAATGATTGGGGCAGTAGAAAAGTGGGCCAACAGCTTTGACCAAGAAATGAGTGAAATTGAGGAAGTGAGTTTCATGTTACAACTTTCTATTCAAGCGGCTGAAAAATCGCTCGATTCACTATCGACGTTGAGTGGCTCTGGAAAGGCTGCGCAAAACATCGTCGAAACGATAAATTCAGTTGAATCTCATTTGTCTGAATTGAATCAAAAACTTGAAAAAGCCAAAGATAACATTCAATCGTATAATAAACAACGTGTTGAATGGGTTACATTTGTCACGTCACCATTAGATTCTGCTAAGCCATCAAAAAAATTGGAAACGTCCAATTCATTTAATAAGTCACAATCATCAAAATCCGCCAAAACGACAAAACAAGGGAAAAAATAAAAATTCCAACTTTTCACTTGATAAAAATATCAATTTATTACCAACAACATTTTAAATGAATATTGTAATTGTGAACCATCATTTTCAATTTGTACAGGATCCTCTTAAATAAACAAATTAATATTTTTCCTTCAAAAATTGCTTATTTTCCTTTGATTTTTTATCAACAATTGAATTTGAAATTGTTATTTATTTGTAACCAGAGATCACAAAGATGCCATATTTACAGACTGAGATCGATCCGAATGTCCGACCGACGTGTGATCCGAAATAGCTTACGAAAAATTTATATTTGTTATGGATTAAACATCTTTTGGGCATTCAAATCATCTTCGATTTAACTCCAAACTGAATAAAATTCAATCGAATCTAATTAAGTTGTTTCCAATTGGCCTTTTTGATACAAATACCCGTCCACCAAATTGAATGATGAAGTTCAATTCATATTGAATTAAAGAAACTTCGTAAAATATTTCGAATCTGTATCTATAAGCGACCTAGTTGGTTTAGCGACTACTAACGCAAGAAATGTTGTAATGATAACATGTGCAAAAAAATGTGTAAATAAATTCCAATGAAAGTAATAAACACGTTTTCTTCTATCGCAACGCATCTAAGGAAAAAAAAAACACAAAAAATTGATACTTTGAATAAAAGTTTATTTGAAATTAAAATCGTCGTTCAACTAACGATAACAACATTTTGTAAAACAGAATGTTTTACTGTGGGGAAGGTGTTTCAATTTCATATATCTCTTCGCCGCATTCAATCTTGACTCGCAATATTTTAGCTAACGTTTCAATCATATCAGCTTGACAGGTTTTGGTTTCATTGTCACCATATCCAACTTCAATAGTCACCATATAGTGCGTGCCGGCCACTGGTTGCTGTGAACCGCTCACAACACTCTTCAAATTGTAAATGAATTTACTGTGTATTTTGGCCATTTCGCCGAAAGAGTGTGTAAGTTGTTTTTCCACATATTTAATGCCATTCTCAGTAAGTTTGGTAAATCCGCCAAAAGCAATAGGTTGAATCGGTTGAACATCTGTGGACCATTCATATTTGCGTTTTTCGTCACCACACTCAACATTCACTTTGATTACATTTTCCCAGGCCTTTTCCCACATTGTCATTGTACAGTTCACTCTATTTTGTTTTTCCATAACTTCGATAAGCGTCTCGTACAAAACGCCCGCAACTACTTGAACTGTAGCTGAATGCAATTTAACAAGTTCAAAATTAGTTCCTTGAACACCGAATCTGTCCAGATGCGTTGTAATGTTGTCAGTCAATTTGGCTAATTCAATTTCATCTGTTATGGGCCGTGGTCCTCCGGGGATACCAGCGTTCACACTGAATCCACACAACATTGTTACAAACAACACGTAACTTAACTTTGCCATTTTGCTTTAAGAACTCTCTTAGCCTGCAATGTTCAAACTGAGTTTGGAAAAAATAAATCACCGTCTTTTATAGGAAAGAATTTTTGTGTTGAAAATGTAGCAGTCTGGGTGGGTCAATGAAAAAAAATATTTATAAATAAATAAATACTTGCCCCACTGATAAAGAATATTTGTCATTCCAATTAATTTGATACGTACATCAATGGTTATAACCTAGTATACTAGTTAGACAACCAGTTTCTATCAACCAGTTGTATTATCAAATTTGGAAGAAAATCAAAACAAAAACAATTCAGTCGTCGCCAGACCATTTTTTCGTTGTTGCTTATTCGAGATATGATTCATAAAATTTATCTTAAAATAAATTTTATTAAATAAAACGTTCCTCCGGTTTTTCATCATTCAATAAAAATTAAAGGACAAAAATAGTTTGCTCAGTTATATTTTTTTTATGTAACGGATGATATCTCAATAAAATTACAAACAAATAAATCAGGGCATGGAATCGATAAGTACGTCTATTAATGGCACTAGTATGAGCTGTATACTAGGGTGTGTCGAGGTGTGTCAAATGTTTTCAAAAGCATTGCTAATAATGTGAGCTATGAGCGCAATGATTTTGATGAAAAATCGAATCATAGGTATGTTGGAGAAATTAGTAATAAGAAGGATCAAGTAAATTTCCTGGGATATTTGGAGTCATTCTCCACCTTTGTTTTTGGACGCACATACTTGCGCCTACTTAATTGATGATGGAACTTGGAAAAGTGTTCGAATGACAGCAAGTTCAAAAGTGGTTCTTCAAAAGTGACTCCCAGCATCTTAACTGAAGTACTTGCCGAGTATGTGTTTTGTACCTCGAATCGATTTTATACTCTGAACTAAATCAAATTTGATTACCTCATCTCCTATTCTCTTTTAGTGAGATTGGAAGCTTTTTTATTTATTTGAACTGATAATTATATCATTTTTTTTTATTTTATTTGTTTTTTGTTTTGAAAGACAGAAGATTGAATTTTTTTTTATTAAAAAAAAACTTGTAAATATATTTGTCTTCTTTGACCTGATTTGTCTTCTTGCTGTCTGGGCGGTTCGAATGATAGTCAAAATAAGGTGTTTTTTTCCACTGGAGACTGAACATTTGTGGATTTTAAAAACAAACTACAATAATTTTTCCCAACATATTACTTCTGTATTTTCAGCATCAGAATGTCTTCAAATCTTTTTTTAGTTAAAAAAACCATATACTCTCAAAATGTCATCGAAAATCGCTTAAATTTTAAGAGAGAGCCATAATGAAATAGGATTAAAATATTTTTTTCATTTGCTTCGCAAGAAATAGACACATTATTATAATGCGAATACAACAATGTATACATGATTGAGCCATAGCGTAAAGTAAGCTGTTTTTGTGCAGAAACCCGGTTGTCAACATTTGATTTCGGTAATCAAATAAAAAAATTCAATGGACAACAAAATCACACCTATTCAAGACAGAACGAGCCCATTGAATGAATATATCCGTGGTAACTGATACATATCGGCCGCTAGCATAAGGCAAGACAGCTTCATATCACACAGATCCATCCATTCATCTGCTTTGAATGTTTCGAGGCCACTGCGTCTTAAAATCGATTTTTCTTGATGTTATTATTATCGTTATAAATCGTAAAGTTTGGCAAATCTGGACTGACGCTTTTTCAAAAGTAAAATACCATGTGATCACAATACAAACATTTTCTAATTGTTCATTTCGCAACGCATGCACGCCATAAAAATGTTTAGATTTAAAAAAAATGATTATAATTTATATGTATAATTTTATCAGTTTAACATGACTTTTTATGGATTATAAATGTTTTAATATTTGCTTACTTGTATGTAGGAAAAATTTTGATGACGCAAATGAATTTTATCACAAAACAGCGAAAAATGTTCAATTAATATATGACCAATATTTAAACCAGGTAAACTGAATTTTTATCGTATTTGCCAAGGTATTTGAAAATGGTCCATTCATGTTATTTTTGCAGTGGATTAGGATTTCATTTCGATTAGGTGTACAACATTAGGCATGCATTGGATATATGTAACGAGGTAAAGTGCATTAAAGATTACACTTTTGGGGAAAAAATGTTGCGGCATATTTTGTTATCAAAAACAAAGCTACCACGTGAACTTAATTCAAAAAGAAACATTTCCTTATTGTTTCTATCGCAACACATGTTTGTACACATCTTTAAGTAAAATTTTATCAGTTTATCTGACTTTTTTGGATTAACACTTTTTTATTATGTTGTTTTTTTTTTTTTAATTTTGTTGACTCAGATGAATTTTATCAAAATTCGCTGCCAATATACTTGGAAGTAATGCTTGATGTCACTTGATGTATCGATTTATTAAAATCTTATGGTTAGAATTGGAATTCGTGTTACAACAACATTTGCTTGAAGATTCATAAAAATACTCGGAAATATGGTAGTTTGCCGTACTGCAACTACTTGTCACAAAGTCACTCGAACATTGTGGTTACGTTTTTTTCGGAAAGGCATCTTAAAAGCTACAAACTGTGAAATTAAAATTAAAATCGTAGGATTTGAACTCAGGTTACAATGTACAAATCATGGAAATTTCTTAGGGAAAAGATCATTACTAAAACAAAATTTCCTCGATGAATTTTCAAAACAGAAACTCAGGAAGCCGAAAAATTGGTTTCAAGATAGGATAGCTGATACCTTTCATGGGTTATGCGAGCCACAAACAAACCAAAAAAGATTTTAAAGCTTGATGATACATCAAGCAAAACTGGAAACGTGCAATTTTATCATATTTGCATGAAAGTACTTAAGCCAGATTTTACGATATATAAAGATAATAACATCAAGAATTGTTCGGGAGAAAATTGATGGAAAAATTCAGTATAAATATCACTGTGACCATTTCACAAATCATCAGTGTAATTCATAAACTCAATTGGTTCAAA
Source organism: Contarinia nasturtii (assembly GCF_009176525.2). Taxonomy (NCBI): domain Eukaryota; kingdom Metazoa; phylum Arthropoda; class Insecta; order Diptera; family Cecidomyiidae; genus Contarinia; species Contarinia nasturtii. The sequence continues at coordinate 1,013,919 of NW_022198708.1, forward strand.
ATGAAGTCAGCAGTCGTAATTTTCGCTTTGATTGTGCTCTTGGCAGCAGATGCTAAAGCAGATGACCAATCCGATGGTTTTTTCGGTTGCTACAAGGGATACTGTTGGACCCGTTGTACAGGTGGTCTAGCTTTATTTGCAAAGGACAATAAAGAATGGTGTTACACAACCAGAGGATCTTCACAAGATTATAACTACGTAACATGTAACAATATATACGATTGTGCTCCTTACTGGAAATGTGCTGGGTCGTGCACAATTTAAAATCGAATGGAATTTCAAGCAACGGACCTGGATTTTGATATCCCAAAAGTCTATCGCATTTTTTTTTCATTAAAAATATACAAAATCTAAACAGAAATGTGTTATTCTCTTTCAGAGACGCTATTTTTTAAATTGATAAATCAATAATAGCATAGTCTTTCGCAAATGTAAAGTCAAAAAATATACTATTCAGTTTTTAAAATCTATTGGTTGTGTTTTATTTTGTGTCAGTCAATAAAATATTTCGCATTTCGTTCAAATATTATGAAAAAAAATTCAACTCTGGTCAGCCGATTGGATACGTAGGCGACTATTTAAGTTTCTTCAATATGTATGTTTTAGTATTGCCCGATGCAAACCATTGTCATATTCGTTAAGTTTAACATTTTGTAGCATAAACGTTCTCAGAACGTTTTGTCATTCGATCGTTATTTGTATTGTTTACCGTAACATGTAAATTGCGTCTCAGCCAAAAAATGAATTTTACTCGTGAAAATTTTCGAGCGATTATTTTTTTCCACTTTCGATTGGGTGTATCACAACAACAGTGTTTTGATCAACTTCATTTGGCCTTTGGCGATGAAGTACCAAGTCTTCGGACAATTTATAATTGGTACAACGAATTCAAGCGCGGTCGCCTATCGCTCATCGACGAGTTCCGCGAAGGTCGTCCAAAATCAGTTGTTGTACCAGAAAACATCGATGCTGTCAGAAATATGATAATGGAAGATCGTCATGTAACATATCACGAGATTGAGGCATCCCTGGGCATTAGTGCGACCAGCGTATTTAAGATTTTACATGAACATTTAGCTGTCAGAAAGATTTGCTCTCGTTGGATACCACATAATTTGACAATCGCTCAAAAAAAGGCTCGTGTCGATTGGTGTAAACAAATGCTCAAGAAATTCAATCGTGGTGTTTCAAAATCCGTGTATTTTATCGTCACTGGTGACGAATCATGGATCTACGCGTATGAGCCCGAAACTAAACAGCAGTCGACTGTATGGGTCTTTCAAAGTGAAGATAACCCAACAAAAGTTGTTCGAGCTCGAAGTGTTGCGAAGCAAATGGTCGCCTGTTTTTTCGCGATAAGTGGTCATGTGGCAACAGTTCCACTAGAGGCTCGTAAGACCGTCAATTCTGATTGGTACACCACCATTTGTTTGCCCGAAGTGTTTGATGAAATAAGAAAAAACAACCGCCGTCGCAAAATAATTCTTCATCATGATAATGCGAGCTCTCACACATCTCATCAAACAGTCGATTATTTGACCGGTCAAAAGATCGAATTAATGGGTCATCCGCCGTCCAGTCCTGATTTGGCACCCAACGATTTCTTTTTATTCCCGAGCGTGAAGAATAAACTGCGTGGTCAACGATTTTCATCGCCCGAAGAAGCAGTTGATGCGTTCAAAACACACGTTTTGGAGATATCACTTTCGGAGTGGCATGAATGCTATGACAAATGGTTCGAGCGAATGCAAAAGTGTATTGATCATCATGGCGAATATTTTGAAAAACAATAAAACCATTTTCGATGAAACCCCATTGTCTTATATATGTTTTTGAAAAAACTTAAATAGTGACCCTCGTAATGTTGAAAAATGGTTTTCATTAAAAAAAATATAAATTTCCATTGGTAGAACATGTGCGGCATTCTATTACCTTTTAAACACACGAATAATACACGAATGTATTTGAAATGAATCAACTTTGCAATGTTGCTGTATAGTTTTTTTTTGTTTCTTGCAATCGGACAAACGGTTTCTATTTCTACCTATTTATGGAATTCAAGCATTTGTAAAAGGTTGGAATGTCATTTTAACATTGTTTCGGCTGAAATAACTTATACATAAAAAAGAATATATTTCTCTTTTTTATTGAGTCATTTATTTATTAATTTAACTTGAGGAAATGTTCAGTTAGTGAAATAACCTCGACACAGTCATCGTAGATTATTACGGTGATGTTTGAAGGCGTTTCTTCTTCAAACTTTCGTCTGGTGATTGTTTGTCATTTAAATCAAATGGATTTCACTTGGAAAATGAATTTGAAAATAAATGGAAAAAGAAACTGTTGAATATTCATTGGAAATCAATTTCAATGAATGTGAAATTATTTAAATGTGAATTTAATCTTATTTTTTTTGGAATTTTTCGATCAGAAATTAGCATTAATTTAAAAAAAAAGATAAACTTACAATTGATAAAAAATGTTTACCACGGCAAAATTCGTTTTTTATTATGAAAGATATGACAGGAGAAACAGGTCAATTTTTACCCAATCAATGTTTGAGTCTCTCTCTCTCTCTCTCTCTCTCTCTCTTTCTCTCTCTCTGTGGATTTGTATTGGATTATTGGATTATTGGATTAAAACGGGAAGTGTCCTATTTAAACAGTAAATTTTAATATAGTTACTCGTTGCTCAAGTTTCATAACTTATTGCAAGACGCCCGTGTGTGTATTGAATACACGAGAATAGTCTTTTATCCAAAAATGTTTCTAAGGCATGGATTGTCATCGCATGCCCGTTTGAAAAACGTTACCAATTTGAATACACTCGGTGCATGAATCAAAGGGTAGGATCTCCAGCCCGTGAAGTCAGCCCGTATGGTATCCAACATTGGACATCTATCTATGAGGTGGGCAGTGGTTTCCCCTTCTCCACCACACAGTCTACAGTCCGGGTCGTCTCTGAGATTTAGATTTCTCATATGAGAATTGACCCTGGCGTGCCCGGTAAGTAAACCAATTACCATCCGGAGTTCTTCCTTGGGCAACATGTGAATTGAACGAAGTGTTTCGTTTGCTCACATGAGAACGTACCCTGCCAATTTAGGCGGGATCTGTTGCTGAGCCAAGTAGCTTATCGGTTCTTGACTCGTGAATATTCAATTGGTATGTATGGTTCTGGACCCTCTATTGCATCGTGTGCAGCCAATTTTGCCGCCCCGTCTGCCAGGTCATGCCCCCGAATACCAGTATGAGATTTGATCCAAACCACCCTAAGGTTGTTCGTTTCAGAAATGCGCTGGAGTGCCTCGTAACAGTTCATAGCCAAGCCATTTTGCATCTTAATATTCTTAAGATCAGTTATGGCTCCCAAACTATCTGTGAAGATAGCTATATTTCCCCGTACTGGGTCCCCCAGTATTTTGTATGCACAATGAATAATTCCAGATATTTCCGCCTGTTTGACTGTTGTTGTTTGTCCCAGGGGAAATGAATAGTTGAGGTTCTCTGCTTCACAGTAGAAGCCGCATCCACTACCTGTTTCTCTGACTGAACCATCAGTGAAAAAGGAGTTTTGTGCCCATTGTTTTGAATTACTATATAATTATATAGCTTACATGCTTTTCCGTTAACAAAGCAAATAAGAAATAAATGTTCTGCGATTTTTTTTATTTTGGAATAAAAATAGTAAAAAGATTTTTGTTAGATTGGGTTTTCAATGAGCGTAATTCTTTCGATTTGCTAGGATTTTTTTAGCGAATTCAATTCAAATCAATTTATTTTTGAGAGACCAAATTACTCCGCTACATTTTTTGGAAAATTTTGGGAACACTCTCTTGGATGACGATCAAGCGTTACATGCAATTAATTTCAGGCAGGATATTTTTTATACTGATTTTCGCAAATTTTATGACGTTTTCCTGAAATTTTATTCCGATTTTAGGAAATTTTATTCCGATTTTCAATTAATTTTTATTCGGATTTTCTGAAATTTTATGACGATTTTCTGAAAATTTATGACGATTTTCATCTAATTTTATTACGATTTTAGTCATTTTTATGACGAATTTCACAAAATTTATGACGTTTTTCTGAAATTTTATGACAATTTTCTGAAATTTTATGACGGTTTTTCATTTTTCCACATTAGGCATGCATTGAATATATGTAACGAGGTAAAGTGCATTACAGATTACACTTTTGGGGGAAAAATGTTGCGGCATATTTTGTTATCACAAACAAAGCTACCACGTGAACTTAATTCAAAAAGAAACATTTCCTTATTGTTTCTATCGCAACACATGTTTGTCATAAAAAAGTTTATAATCTTTAAGTTAAATTTTATCAGTTTATCTGACTTTTTTGGATTAACACTTTTTTATTATGTTGTTTTTTTTTTTAATTTTGTTGACTCAGATGAATTTTATCAAAATTCGCTGCCAATATACTTGGAAGTAATGCTTGATGTCACTTGATGTATCGATTTATTAAAATCTTATGGTTAGAATTGGAATTCGTGTTACAACAACATTTGCTTGAAGATTCATAAAAATACTCGGAAATATGGTAGTTTGCCGTGCTGCAACTACTTGTCACAAAGTCACTCGAACATTGTGGTTACGTTTTTTTCGGAAAGGCATCTTAAAAGCTACAAACTGTGAAATTAAAATTAAAATCGTAGGATTTGAACTCAGGTTACAATGTACAAATCATGGAAATTTCTTAGGGAAAAGATCATTACTAAAACAAAATTTCCTCGATGAATTTTCAAAACAGAAACTCAGGAATCCGAAAAATTGGTTTCAAGATAGGATAGCTGATACCTTTCATGGGTTATGCGAGCCACAAACAAACCAAAAAAGATTTTAAAGCTTGATGATACATCAAGCAAAACTGGAAACGTGCAATTTTATCATATTTGCATGAAAGTACTTAAGCCAGATTTTACGATATATAAAGATAATAACATCAAGAATTGTTCGGAAGAAAATTGATAGAAAAATTCAGTATAAATATCAATGTGACCATTTCACAAATCATCAGTGTAATTCATAAACTCAATTGGTTCAAAATGAAGTCAGCAGTCGTAATTTTCGCTTTGATTGTGCTCTTGGCAGTAGATGCTAAAGCAGAAGACCCTCAATCCAATGATTTTTTCGGTTGCTACAAGGGATACTGTTGGACCCGTTGTACAGGTGGTCTGGCTTTATTTGCAATGGACAATAAAGAATGGTGTTACACAACCAGAGGAAATTCACAAGATTATAACTACGTAACATGTAACAATATATACGATTGTGCTGCTTACTGGAAATGTGCTGGGTCGTGCACAATTTAAAATCGAATGGAATTTCAAGCAACGGACCTGGATTTTGATATCCCAAAAGTCTATCGCATTTTTTTTCGTTAAAAATACACAAAATCTAAATAGAAATGTGTTATTTTCTTTCAGAGACGCTATTTTTTAATAATAAATCAATAATAGCATAGTCTTTCGCAAATGTAAAGTCAAAAAATAAACCATTCAATCTTTAAAATTTATTGGTTGTGTTTTATTTTGTGTCAGTCAATAAAATATTTCGCATTTCGTTCAAATATTATGAAAAAAAGTTCAACTCTGGTCAGCCGATTGGATAATGTTGAAAAATTACGGCCTTAGAAGAAAACAATAACATACAGAACATGCTGCAAATAACACTAATACAAATTTTATGCGAGCAAAAACCAAATATATAAAGAGACAGCGCAAAAGGTAAAAGTAAAACTAGCCTACTTACATAAGAAACACAGTAGGAGGGTTTTGCGAGGTGTAGAATTTATTGAATTTCAAACGTTTTAAAATTTACCTCCAAATCTCGAGCAAATATATTTTTTTTTCTCCGAACAACCGAACGACCGATCACAGTCGAATATTGATGTGTGATGAGTGCCCAGCTCTGAGTGCTACTAAAATATTTTCAGTTCATTTTCAGCAAATTTGAGGGGAAAACAGATGTTGATAATGCTTTGAAAAAAGTCTGTTGCCATTAATGGGGCCATCATGAAAACTACCAATAACTCTTCGAAGAAAATGGAAACTAACCGATCCAATCACGCTTGTTTTACGCCCTGATAAGAATAACTCACTACAAAAAACTGTTGAAGGAATAAATTCTTGGAATAAAAGACCATTTTCAAAAAAAAACGAAATTTATTAGAATCATCAATCTAAAGTTACATGACAATCATAATGTTATTAAAAGTTTCGTTCTTCCATTCGAAGTGGTTTTTCATTGATTACCTCATTTACAAGATGGACGTAAACACAAATATCTTCAAACTTCAAATCCGTGGTAAATTTCAATCTCCGCATCAAGTGAGCGAAAGCTATTTTGGCCTCATTTCCTTTTCCTAATTTTTCACTTTTCTGGGTCACGGTGTGCAATTAGAATTGCAAAGTTTCTCAAATAAAAAAATGCTCTTTTTGGTACTTTCGTTAGTAAAAGTTTTAAAGCTCTAATAAAAATACATTGCGCTCGATAACAAAATGAAGCCATGTGATAAAAATCCCTATTCTAGCACATTTTTTTGAAATATCAATGATTTGTTATATCGATTTATAGCTAATAAGATAGTTTTACGGTGTGAAAATCATGATGTCAATCTATCAAAATCGTGAATCAATATTAAAATTCTTCAGCTCATTAACCGTATTTTATAAAGAGAGACCTGTCGAAAATAAAATGTCAAAAATACATGTCATTTTTCTTTGTTTATTTCTATTATGTTTCAATCAATGTCAAATTGTAAAAATGTTGAAGCAAAAATGTGTTTGTGATTTTTTTTTCGATGTTTTATTCCGGTGTAAGTTAAAATAATCCTTGATGTAACTTTGAAATGTATGAGAATGAAAAAAGTAAACTGTTTTGATTTTGCATCATTTATTTATTTCTCTTTCATTCTCATACAAGTAGCCGCTCAGCGAGATGAGATATTTCTGATTGAAACAATTTCAATAGTCCGCTTACAATAACTAAAATTTAACGTATGTCCATTTATACGTATTATGCGAATCAGAAAATCTTTATAAAATGTGACCTAATGTGTCATTAATGTCTTAACTTATGTTTCCCGCACTTTTTATGCATTTACGAATCGATTTTTTTAAAATTGATTTAATCATATCTTGACGGCATCAAAATTCGATGAGTAATGCTTGTTTCAAAGAAAACTGAATGTGCATGCATAACACTCATTATGTGACTTAATTCTAAAAAGGCATTATCAAAATGCGATCGTGCAAATCTTTACTGAAATACTTGCATTTAAAACTAAAAAAAACATTAATTTCCATAGATTTGGAAATCAAAAATAAAAAAAAAGTCATCAGCTATGCTGAGAATTGGTCATTGTCACAGATGGTTGGTTTCAAAAGATTGAATCGGGGTATGCTGCATTCATTGCATCTCTGGGAACGAAAAACAAACAAAAAGAAACAGTTATATTTACACGTAAGAAAAAATCGCCCGAATAAAAAAGGAAGCAAATTTACCGGTAAAGTTCGAGTTCCATGTGAATGAATTTGTTGATGTTTATCGAATCCTTGTAGATGGTAACGGTTGGCAATGTGTTTGATTGATCGTTGGATTTAACCTGTATCTTAACATCATTGTGGGTCAGAATGTCGCTGAGTCGTTTGTGAACGTTGTCCTCGAATGTGGGCAACGAATGTAAACGGGCTCCAATACTTTCAAAGAAAAAAAAAACAAAGGAATGCATTGTTTTACAATTTATATACCAATAAAGTTTATTGTAATTTTTCATATGTGTTGTACCTTTGTGCTGGATAATAGTTCAAAATAGATGTGTCGTTAAGCACAAAAATGTTTGCTGCTGTCACCAATTTGATGTCGCCCGTATCGATGCAATGGCACTTGTATTTGATCGATGTGTTACGCTTTTCAATGGCATCCATAATCTTAGCGCGATGATACATGTTTCGTTCGATGTCATAAATTAATACAACACAATTGGCCATTTCCGATTGTCGCAGACGGTGTATGCGATGCATGAGATGTCGATTTTCATTGACAAACTGTTCAATCAGCGTATTGACGTAGTCGATGTTTCGTTCATCCAAATTGAAGTAAACAATACCGGTCCGGGATACATGTGATACCTTGGCGCTGGTAATTTCATGTGTCGAAAAAGACGGTCGAGGCAACGATGCACCGATTTGCTTCAGTAGAATCGGTTTGAATAGTGTAAACTTCGGGTAGAATTGAAACAATGTGATGGAAATTTTTGGCATTTTAATGCCATGATTCAATTGTACTTGATACTGTGGTTCGGCCATCATCAAACATCCAACGAATTGTTTATGCAGAAGCCAAGCACGGAAACAGCGTTCGATGTGCGGACAATTGTACAATTCATCGAAACCAAATAGTTTGAAACAAATTGCTTGCGGTGCAACATTTCGATATTCACCCGTACAGTAGTACAATTGATTGCATTCAATCGCCTCAAATTTACCGATGTCAATGTAGAAGCAGTCACAGAAACAACGATTCGATATCCAAAAATTTTTAACCGCTCGCACACGATGAATGCCATCATCATTTTTCACCAAATAGATTTCATCGATGACGATGACTTTTGCCATTTTCAACGTTGACGCCGATGTAAATCGCTCCACTCGGCTCAACATATTCTATTTGCAATAGACAATGTTTTGATTTAGTCTAACGAATTTCATTAAAAATTAATCAATTTATTTACCGCATTTGCTGTCAAAGTGGCCCACACTAAAAGACGACCAATTGCCCAACATGAAAATAAATAATTAAAATGTGCTAAGCAATCGAATTTTCATATCGATTACAAACCTTCATTTGGCGCAACAACGTGAGTGACGCAGATATTCCAGTAATTTTCATTCCACGGCAATTGCAATGGGCTGTACATTAATTCAATTTCACATTCTGTGTACTCGTCGTCATCGGAACTGGACACCATCGATGACATCGAACTCATCTGCAAACGATGACAACAATTATTTAATGATTTTTTTTTCAAACAATTACCCATTGCATGAATTGATTATTTTATGTTCAACACAACGGCTTACGTCCGAATAATCGGGTACTTTTCCCAAAAACACCATATTCAACAAACTCTATGCGACTCTTTCGAATTTTATGCTGACAATCACACGCATTCAGAATCAAAACCAAACTAATGTCGCAAAATGATGAAATCAAATGTTGGTTGTTGTTTTTTTTTTTGTTTCGCCAAAGATTCTATCTTTCTCTGTCGCTTTCAAAACCATCGATACGAACTATATTTCCAAAATGTCATCTAAGTGTGCATTGACAAATCAAAGGGAATATTTTCTTTCTTTGTCTCACTTACTTATTCGATTTTGCATTTGCAATAGAACTCAGGTTTCGGTTTGTTTGTTATTGTTACTTCGCTCCGTTTACGATGCCATTCCGAGAAACAATTCAGCCGGTTCGGTTTAACATGTTACAATCAACGCACGATATTTGACAGTTCGGAAATCTACCGTTTCAGCATAACACGATTTCAAATGGGAGAAACAACAAAACACAATTCATAAAAATAACGCATTCGAATAAGACACCAATAAGCTACATTTTGCTTTCTTCGTCTTATTCATATTCATTGTTCGTGTTTGAATGTGTTGAATGTTTTGAGCACGGGTGAATTTGTTTGAGTGCGATGTCAATCGTATATGTGGCATTCAATGCCGACTCGATGAATTTGTCTTGTTTTTTTCGTTTAACTTATCGTTTAGCGAGTTTTATAAACAGCAGGCATTGTATAAATACAATTTAGTCAAATGATGAAATCAGAAAAATTCACTGTGGAAATCAATGAAACTTTGTGAATGAATGTGAGACTTGGCAAGCAAATATTAAAGTACATTACATATAAAACACTTCAATCAATTTTGAAAAAGCAAAATTTGTAAAACCTTAAATTCATTCTCTGGCATTCTAAATCTGTATAAATAAAAAAAAATCATCTTTCATATGTAAATAATTCAATCATTTTATTATATTTATTACAAAAAAATTTCAGTTGTTCGTTTTCTTCTCATCTTCTGGTAAAATAGTTTTCTAAATAGAATATTTCTTCTGCTCGCATTCAAAATCAACTTTAAAGAAATTTTCCCATAATCTTTCAATAATTTCACCTTCACATGTATTGGTTTGTTCCTTTTCGTTTACAATTTCAAAATTGATAATGTAACGCATGCCGGCTACAACCTGAGATTGCCCCTTCAAAATACGCTTCAAAGTGAAATTGAACCCGGTATTCTGTTTGCGCAATTTGGTGAGGGAATGATCAAGCTTTGGGTGCAATTCTTTGATTTCGTCATCATTTAAATCGGATAAACCGCCCAGCACTGGAAACTCATCCGTCGAATCTTCGGTAAAACTCGTAGTCGGAACCGTTTTTCCTGTCGTTGTCGTTGATGTCTTTTCGGTGCAATCAGCATTTGCACCCAAACCACACAATATTATTAAACACAGCACAAAATTCACAATGAACATTTTGCTTCGTTGAGATCTATTTGTCACCGTTTTCATACTGCCAATGATAAAAAAGAACAAATGTCATCTTCTTTTAAGCCTTAAAAATATTTACTACAGAGAGTTGAAAACCGGTTTTTGCAATTGAGAATATTTGAAACGCGCATTTTTATGGTGTGGATAAAGTCCATTTCAAGGTCATATATTATTAGATAGCCAAAATATCTGCACTGTTGCTGGGCTCTTCACAACACATATTATACTGAGATATTTTCTCATGTATTCATCAGCTGACTGAAATATATTAGGAGTAGAGTTTGGCGGTTGAGAGAAAAACATCAAAATAAAATTTTATTTTTTCTGCAATGCGAACAGCAAAAGAGTGAGTCAAACGCAAAAAGAATGACTTTCAATTGGCCTTCCAAAAATTGTTCTTTTAGACCTTCAACATTTGAATTAACCGTTTTGCAAGAAACTACAATTTGTTTTTTTTTTTGCAAAATTTTAGTTTCACATTGAACTATTTATTACCACCTTTATTAAATAGATTTAACTACTTTTGTATATATTTGAAACGAATTGCATTTGAGCAAAAAATATTTAAATTATAGTATATCAGTGATGTCACCAATTATAAGATTTGTTTTTGTGAATATTAATACTCCTCCAGATTAAAATGTGAATACACTAATTATTAAAATGGACGCTTTATTTGGCGTCTATCTGGATATGGAGATAGAGAAGTAGATAGAGAGATAGAAATGTTAACATATGCAACTTGTTTAGATCTTTGTTAAAAGATAGATGAAATTCATGTTCGATTAAAAGTTCTGTTCAATGTTTTTAGTAAAATGTTTGGCGGTAAATCATGTTGTTGTGAAAATTCTACAATTTGACATTTGATTTTGTTGTAGGTTTTCTCTTCGTATTGACTATACAATTGGGGTAGATCTAAATCACTATATATTTGCTTGACTTGATTCACACTCTCTGGATCTGTCAAAGTGAAAAAGAGAAATGATTAAATTGGCTGGAGAATCTTTCAAATCGATTTAATTGTTTTTTCGAAGTTTCTTTTCAATGTAAAAATGAGTTATATTCACACTAGAAAAATAAATGTATTACCATTTTGTCCATAACATTTGATGAGAATGTCTTTTTGTTCATTTAATGCATGTTCCATTGCTGAAACAGCAAGCCATGTACATTTTCCATCCTCAATATCTGTGCCGGGTTTTTTCAGTACATCCGTATCGCTGAAGCAGTCCAAAAAATCATTTTGAACTTGATAAAAATGGCCCAATTCATAGCATATAGTCTTGATGTCTTCGAACATTTTTGCATTTTTATAACTATAAAAAAAAAACAGAATCTCGTATAAAACTGCGCTCGATTTCATTGGATGTTTATCTTACCCGGCCAATAGCATGGGCAATGCGATCGGTGTATAAAATGCAAAATGCCCTGTCTTATAATTCGATATGGAAATATGCTTTTCAATGGAAAATTGTTCAATATTCCCGTTGCCAATTTGATAATCAAGCGATTGTCCAATGAATGTATTCATTGCGGTTTCGTGTAGCAGTTCAAACAAGCTCTGGTAGCATGGTAAATGGCCGAAGAATTTTCTCAACAGCAAATAACATCCATTTTCAATCATAAAAACGTCATTAACCGCAACTGATTTCACATCGTCCAACATATACCAACACGGTTTATTACGTCGTATTTGACTGCAGTCAATCATATCGTCCGACATCAAAAATACAGATTGAAGCTACCCGACATCGAAAACAAAAACACATACAAATATTATATCTATTTGAGGTATGATAATTGCGAGACTAATTGTTCTATTTGTCTAACTGTGATTCATAGCATAAACTGACTGCCAATTTCAAGTGTGAACAACCTCAAAATAATTCGCGATTAGATCTCCTCAAATGGGTTTAACCGAGATTTAGCGTTGCAATTGATAAAATAGTAACGAAATAACAATCACATCGAGTCTTTCAAGTTCAAGGTTTAAATACGCTTGTTTACCATTAAAGAATCGATTTTTATTCATGGTTTACATCAAATTACTGGAATGACATGTACATGTGTACATTGTACACGTAATTTTGTTTTCGACGATTGTGTATTTATTTACTTGTCTGAAACAAAAGAAATACATATCTCATCGCGAAAATTCAGTTTTTTAACATGTTCGCTGCATTTTGTCGGCATCGTTTGAAGTGGATTATCAAAATTTTCGAATCGAGAAATCAAAGGGAGTAATTAATTCACTCCCAATTACAATCTTTCCGCCAATCTTATCGTGCGAGAAAGTGAGCAATATATTGCGAAAGTGAACACAAACGTAGGAGAAAATGTGAAACAAAAACTATGATGCAATTTTTTTTACTACACTTTCAATATATATAATCGTAACGATTGTAATAAAATGAAATTACGTATTAAGAACAAATTATTACGAAGATATTCATCTATTCACCTTTGTCTTTTCGATAAAATACACGTCTATTTTTCTCAAAACCAAATTTTTTTTATGAGGAGCAGGACCGAAGGTACTCTTGGTAAAAAGTAATGCACATATATTTTGACATGATGTTAATTCATTAACATACTGTTTGAATTGAAATTAGACGAAGTAATCAAATTTTTATAGAACAATTTCCATTTTGCGTTAGTTGAAATGATTCAATAAAATGTTACGTAAAAAATAAATCGACTTTTACTTACAAGTTCGATACACCAGCCAAGAATGTGAGCTTGCTGAATATGTTTTGGTGTAAGTCCATGTTTTCCAAATAAATCTTTGTATACAATGACAGCTGTTAAGCCTCGGATCTTTTTGCCATGGGGTACATTATACTCCAATGCCTAACGTAGTTTATTTTGTATGTGATTGAAAAACAATTCATAAAATTATTTGGATAATTGAAAAATTTAAATTATTCTGAAGAAACGATTGATTTATACCTTAGCAAAATGTTTGGAAGCATCTCTCAATTCGTACTGACTTGAAGTAAACTTCGTCAAATGGTGAATTACATCTGAAATAAAAAATAATTGATGTTTTGAAGTTCGAAAATATTCAAAATTTGCGAAACTTCTTCGAGCGAATAGAGAAAAGACACAAGTTACCTGGAAATACAAGCATAAATTGTGCATTTTCTCGACGTAGTTCAGCTGACAAATCGTATGAGAACGGTTCATTGTAGTTTTGTGGCAAACTATAGAAATTCAAAAACAAAAAAAAGCAAAATATTAGAATTGAAGATCATGATTGATGAAGAATTCCACTTTGAATGGATACCTTTTTGGCTGTTCGATCGTTTTCACACCAACCGACGAAATTTGATATGAGCTCTTTTCACGTAAGATTTGTCCAGTGAAACGATAAATCGTTGATGCGCAACGCGTTATTTTTAACATTTTAAGTGGATTGAAAATGATGAAAATTACAATAAAACTTTTCACGTTAGAAAACTATCTTTGTCTTTATACTTTTCAATTTCGAATTCTCTCACAACCAAAAAAGTATGAAATACGATGTGGTTAACGTTTTGGTATGGACTGCACCAATCGATTTATACGAATTCATTGATTCCGCTGGTATTTATGAATAAAAAGCAAATCAGATAAAGTACTTATCATGTACGCTGAGTGCCGTATCTAATTTTTACAGATTGTTCAAATGGAATTATACAAACAGTACACAAGACATGAATATCAGAGTGTGGAGCACCGGCAGTTGATATTTTATTTCGGTAGTTGAGAGTTTTGGTTTTTAGATTAATTTTCATTTCATTTAGTTGTTCTGTTCGATAGTTAATAATTTCAATAAATTACAAAAAATCTTTGTTTTACTTTCTAATGCGTATCTTAAGGATAACATATTCTATTGCATTAATATATAATATATACGACAGAATAGTGAGCAATAAATACAAAAATCGAAGATATAATTTTAGAAATTGCTATAATATAAAACTCCTCTAGTTATACTAAATGTTGTATTGACGACAAATTGTTCATTTTCGAATTGTTCATTTCACATAGAAAAATATAAATCTTTGAACAACATGAGAGTTAATACATCTGAAATCATCGATTATAATTCAAAATTTACTGTCACGAAAAACTCTATCTCAAGCGTTGAATTTTCGTAATGTACATCTATTTTCCAAAAGAAATTTAAAATTAATATTTACATTGGAGAAGTTTTGGTTACAAAATATACCAATCTTACAAATAAAAAAAAATTATATATATACCTATGGTATGGGTCTTTAATAAAAATTTCGAATATGCATATGCATTAGGGTGGGTCAATTATTTTTACTCCATGGGCACATCGCGATTCTGGTACTATGGGCCATAACAAGTAT
>NW_022198708.1:1033855-1108429 GCF_009176525.2 Contarinia nasturtii
ATACTTGTTATGGCCCATAGTACCAGAATCGCGATGTGCCCATGGAGATTTTTTCGGCCCCCTATAATTTGACCCACCCTAATATGCATATATCTTCAAAAAACATTAGCAAAATAAAATAATTTGAAAAATTCTATGGAATAATGAAATATTTATTGTATGAAAGTACATCATTTTTAAGTTCATTATGATTTTGATTTGCTAAAAAAGATAGAATACACAAATGAATTGGACAATTTTTCAATAAAACGAAGCATTCGATTGAGATTTTCAAATGATTTTATTTGTATTTTGCGTATAATAGTAATTCTCTTATGAAATATTATTAATTACATTGAATGTTGGTTAGTAGGTTGTGAAGTGTGCTTAATTGATAACTTGTTAACTTCATTCAACAATAAATTATGGCCAAATTATCCAAAATAAAATCGAAGTAATACTCATCGTCTGATTTTCGAAGGAGAAAACAAATAGAAAAGAGAATTTTGAATGACTTGAACATACCAAAAATGTATCACTAACATATAAAGATTACAAATATGTATTGCATTACAATTGAAACAGTCGATGACAATTTATCATTTCCACACAAGTGAAAAAAATAATATGAATAATAATATAAATCTATGACTTTTTCTTCTGTTTTAATTTTTTTTTGCTTCGAAATGTCCGTATTTTTTGTTGTTGTTTGTTTTCATCTACCGATTTTGCATCGAAAATGGTAAATAGTTCGTACATATTTCTAATAATTAATGAATTTGAATAATTTTATATTTCGATCGGTTGATCGTTTACTTGATGTCGATACAGTTCGGCTAGTCTGACACGCTTTCCATACAAATCTAACTCTCACGGCGATAAATTTTATCCATAATTTTAAAGAAAATGCTATGTGGCACACCACGAGATGTCTGCTGAATGTGCGTCTTAATTAAGTTGTATGATTCTTCTTCATATAAACTGTATGTATGCGGAATGCCCAAGTCTTCGTACAATTGCTTAATTTGATTTATACATTCCGCATCTGAAATAGAAAAAAAATCCAATTGAAAGAACGTTTGAATTTAAATGAAAAATTAAATTATTCACTAAAAACCAAATGAAATGATCAACACTCCGAAAAATCGAATGTCACCATTAATTCTGTTTAAACCAATGAATATTTCAATTAATTTCCATTCATTTTCACTTTAAAATGTGAGAACATCTAAATTTGTTGCTATCAACTATTCCGAGCATAAAATAAGGAATATTATTTTTTGACGAGAACATTTTATCATGTTTTTTTTTTTAAATTTCCAACTGTTTGAATTAAAATCTTCACCACCCATTTTTCACTTATTTTACGCTCGCATTGAAAGTGAACAATTTGTTGCTTACCATGTTTGCCGTAGCAATCTTTCATAATTTGTTTTTGTGCATCGGTGGCACGTTGCATGCATAGCACAGCCAACCACGTACATTTGTTGTCTTGAATATCGGTACCAATTTTACCGGTCACCTCTGGATTGCCGAAGCAGTCAAGAAAATCGTCTTGCACTTGGAAAAAATGACCCATTTCCAAAAGGATCGTTTTTGCTTGTCGAAACACTTCTGGATCTTCATATCTGTCAATTAAAACGATTTGTATTTTTACTAATAATTTCAAAGAATTTTCATTATATTTTCAATTTTAAAAATCGATGTAAAAACTTACCCAGCCAAATGCATTGCCAATGCCACTGGTAAGTAGAATGTGTAATAGGCGGTCTTATGATCGACAATCGATTTATATCGGTCCATTGTAAAGCAGCTAACATCACGATTGGCCGTTTGTAAATCAAGCGATTGTCCGATCGTTGTAATGAGCATTGTTTCATGGAGTAGTTCAACCAATTTTATATACGATGGCAAATGACTAAAATATTTCTTCAATATATAATAGATGCAATTCTCAATCATAATAGCATCATTGATTGCTGTTAATTTAACATCTTCCAATTTATAGTAGCATGGTTGACCGCGACGTGTTTCACTCGCATCCATAATATCATCTACGATTAAAAATGTTGATTGCAACTGGAATGAAAGCAAAAAAAAAATGCATGTGATTAGTGACGTATTCCACAAAAGAAAAAACAACTGAACAACAAAATAAGCTCATAAATCATTTATTATTTGGGATGAATATAGAAAAGGGGTTTCAATTCTATTGAATATACAAAACGAATGAATTTCCATACAAATAGATAAACGGACACAGTTGTGAATGCAAAATAAATTATGTAAACAGATTTGATAACATTGAATTCTCCAGTAACCGTTGAAAACATCGTAACAAATGTTTGATCGATTGCTGCGAGTAACCAAAACCAAAAATAAATTCATTAGCAACTCAGGGTGAAAAATTAAATGACTTGAATCAGTGAAATGCTATTGAGTAACTATTTTTGGAATAAGTCATTTGACATTGTTCGTAATTAGCACACAAAGGGATCGTTTACAATTTGTACGCATCATAATCTAATGATCACGATCGATGATTCAAAAGAAATTCAAAAATAGAAATTTGTGACAATACTGATTATTATCAATTTGGTAACAACCAATTTACATGCAAACGAAGCTCATCGAACCTTCATTTTAAGATGAGATCGTCATATTTCATGAATATGACAGAAATTTCACTAAGGGCACTTATTCGCATTTTTTTATAATTCAACATCCATTCTAATTAAAATCATTTTCTTGAACAAATCAACTACAAAAAAAAAACACACATTATGAAAAATGCGATGATGAAATCAATTGATACGAGGCTTATATTGTAATTTTTGACATAATTGCACGGTCGGCAAAAAGTGTCAGGGGAGTTTTTATGCTTTAATAACTTACCATCTCAACGCACCAACCAAGATAATGAGCGAGACGAACATTTTCTGGTGTCAATTGTGATTCATTTGCAACCAATGATTTATAGGCAAGAACAGTTGCCAATCCACGGTTCTTTTTACCTAAGGAGCGAATCACAAAAGAAAAGAATACAATTAATTTAAAATAATCGAAAAACAATCAATAAGAATTAATTAATAATAGAAAGGCAATTTTTAAGTGAATTGCCCCTTCTTTTTACCACAGGGAACATTGTATTGGAGTGCCTGAAATGGAGGAATAGAATAAACATAATAAAGTTGAAATATGATATAAAATTCATTGTAAACATAGATATTGGATAATCAACACTCACTTTGGCCAACCATTTTGATGCATCTTTTGAATCATATTTCTTTGCCTTTTCTGTCAAATCACGTACCAGATCTAAAAACAAATGCAAACGATCCGTTGAAAAAGATGATGTTCATAAGAAAATGACATGCTGCGATCATTACCTGGAAAGACGGACATAAATTCACGACACTCGTCTTTTGATACAGCGGTCGCATTTGCAGCCAATGGCATCGTGTAATTCAATGTAGATAAAAATCTGAAATTATACAATTTTACTATCATGAAAAGACATATTTCGATGAAAGTTCTTACACATCTAATCAATAAAATGATGGCGTAGCTCATTATCCATGTAGGGCATTGAAATGATATACATTTCCTGATTATAACGATTTCGCCAAATGATTATATTATGCAGTGAGCAAATCGCATCGAAAAATGTGGAGTAACTAAGTGAGCAATATTCATAAAATTGTTGATTTGGTTTTTTTTTTATTTGATGACATTGTTCCTTGGAAAACAGAAACTATCTTTGTAATTTCAATACGAACGAAAAAAAGAAGAAAGCAAAGAAGAATAGAAATAAACACATATGGATCGTATTTGCTTCTGTTCAAATTATCAAACATTTTTTTTTCGTTAAAAACGAAGAGTGTATAAGAAAACATATTTTTTCCATTTATTTTCCGTTTTTCTTAAACATTTAAATATTAGATTGCGTTGGGATGATATTTACAAAACGATTATTGTTTTTATGATGTGTTCCTTTTTAGAGTTCGAAGACTTACGAACCAAGCGTATTCGGTTAAACTACTTTTTATCTGTCGACAAATGAGTTTTACTAATGACCACGGACCATATCACTTTGTTAAAGTTACATGTGACTTGCAGTTTTAGTAAGAACGTCTTACAATAAACACCTATCAGTTTGCCGTTTTTTGTTTTTTTTTGTGCTATTTCATTCATATAAACTAGACCGCAAGTTTTGTAAAAAAAAAATGTCGAACGAACAAGATCTATGCAAAAGTGTTGAAGAGATGAACGTATCGCAAAACAGCGTTCAAAACCAGTTTGATTTGAAATCAGATGAAAGTATTTCTATTGTATCTAACAGTTCAAAGTCAACAGACGTTTCAGGTTCAAGTGAAATATTGTCGTTGCCGCCGTCGCCGTTGCTGCCGGTCGACCAATTCGTTCAAAAATCAACTTCGTTTCCGGCATTGAAGAAATCTTTATCACCGAAAAAAACTGGTTTCGAACAAGGGCTCGAACTCAAAGAAATTCTTGGTAAGAAAAACAATTTTATATAATTTAATTGGATTCTTTTGTACTTTTTGCACGAAATCATACAAAAAAGGAAGTGAATTAATTTGGTAAAAAGAATTGTTCTTTTTTTAACTATTCACATCAATAATATGGTAATGTCAACCATTTTTCAGGTGACTTTATTCACATTGGAAATGTGATTTCGTTTGCTTCTAACAATTTTATTTTAGAATTTTTTTGCTCTTCTTTCCAAACTTTATGTCATTTCTACTTTCTGTGAAAATCATTTATAATGAATTTTTTTCTCTTAACTTATAGGTATAGGTCGGGATCGGATCAATGGTGGACTGTTGTGCATGGTGAAATGGAAAGGATCAAATGAAGTGGATCTCGTGCCATCAACACAAATCAATGCAAAATACCCGCAAATGGTGATCAAATATTACGAAGATCGAATTGAATGGGATTCAAACTCAACGGATTCAGATGATGGTGATAGATAGAAAACGTATTCTCATTCATTTCGCGTTTCGATTAATAATTATCAGCAACAATGATACCTTTATGCATTTTAATGAAAAATTCCATTGAATTTATTTTCATCAAACATATTCGATGTATGAAAAGAAGAAAATAAAGAAGCAAAGCATTAAAACACAAATAACTTTTTGTGAAAAAATCCAAATGAGTGCTGTAAATTCGCAAGAAGGGTCATTTTATGGGTATAGTCATTAGTATTAGCCATTGTTTTCACCCTTGAATAAAATTAAACAAATAATCCATTGCATTCAGCTTTCTTTTCTTTTTGAAGAACATTTTGGTCGTCAAATTAAAACGATCTTATGTTATAGTAATGTTTAAGACGAATAATAAAATGAATATTAGGAATACAAAATGTCTTTCAAAGAATTTATTTGTTAAGGTAATTTGTAAGGAAACATGACCTCACTTCGCAAGAACTATTATATTTACGACAAACAAATAAAATATTTCAATCTAGTTTTCGTCTCTAAAAAAAATCTGAGTAAAAAATAAAACCTGGAATTTTATAGTCGAAGAAAATCTGGCCAGTGGTTCTCTTATAACCTCATACCTAGGATCATGTACATTAATTACATCGGCCAACACGTGTGGGTTCGGTGACAAAGACGTTGACTTTATGCATTATCTTTGACTTCGAAAAAAAAAAAACAGAATAATAATCGTTAAAGAAAATACATGGAAAACACGAGGCGTATGTTTATGTGATTGTTTTTGCGGTGATAAAAATGGGCAAGACACACAAATGTTTAGTGTTTACAGTAGGCTATTGTCAGTAGCGCGTATTGAAATTATAATTAGGTGTAAACAATGTTTGAAAAAAAAAAATAAAAACAACCTTAGGCTAAACCTTCTGTTGTTATGAATTCATCTGAATCTTTTTTTCGTCGTTTTACGTGTGTGTTAATTTTCTGTTTTGTTACAATTTGCCAATTTTCTAATTGCGTATTAATTAAAACGTTGAAAATAACAACTTTGAAATTGATTTCGCTCCGAAATGAGATGATATTCATTGTTGATTCGATTACAATGAAACAACATCTCACCGAAACATAACGGTCTGCAACGAAATCAACTAAAAACAAAAAAAAAAAACAAATTGAATAAGATGAAGAAACGCAAATGGTGTTAAGAATCAATGAGTGTGGAAATGTGAAACGAAGTTTTGAGTATGTTTTGGATAAATTTGGACTCAACTCTCGAATGGCAAACGAAACGAGAAAAACGTGTTCCATTCGAATCTATTTAATCAATGCATAAGTTTCAGTGGGATAGAGGTGGACTGAGAGAGAGAAAGAGAGAGAGACGTATTCGAAAGATCATAACGCGTGTGGAATGCATTTCAAATCCTATGGGCATCGACCATTTATTATTTTACATTTTGTAATGCACAATCAGCGGTAGCTGAATCATCTTGATTTCACATACAAACGCATTCATGCAATTAATTCATTGCATTTGTGATCATTAGTGATTTGCATCGAATAGTTGTGTTGCTACATGGCCAAGAATGAGAATTATGGTTTAGTTTTGGATTGTCTAGCACCGTTCATATTCACCAAAGTTGAGTTCGTTGTTACAACATCAAAACGTGCAAAAAAAGTCTATACACATCTTTTATATCTGTGTATATTGTTTTTTGTGTGTAACCATAAAATCAAAATCCATTGGTTTATTGACACACGGTTGATTCTTTTGCACGTACACATCGAATGTAATTCAAAAATAGCAAAAAACTAAAAATGAAATACCCCCTACAATGATCGCATGTTTGTTGCTCGGCCGATTCGGTTAAATGCTTTGCGCATGCGTAATATGTAATGTTTGTATTTGGCATTTGTCGATATCTAAATTCAATATAAATAAAATGTTAGGTGCAAAATTGCACAGGAATTAAATGGCAAACAGACATATGCACACTCATACAAATCCACACATTTTTGTTTTATATTTGAGAAATAGAGGCGAAGACAGTCAAAACGAAGGCAGAGAAGGTGGAAGAGAGAGAGAGGGGTAGAGATAGAGACAAAGAGCGATAGAGAGACATACAAAGCAAATGAGCTTTATTACGCAACGGCGCACCATGTGAATGTCTTTTTCGGTTGAACGCTTTTTGGTGCATCAAACCAAAAAGGAAATTGCCGGCCAATTGTGATCATTTTACAAATCAAAAAGCAATTTCCGTTTCAGGGTTTTCAACACTAAATTGTTTTAATTTATTTCGATGGCATTCTAAATGTGTTACCACCTCCCCTTTTAACCACATCGATGAGCCGTCGTCGTCCGATATTACAGCCATCGACAAAAGTCAATTAACTACCGGCCACCAAAATCCGAAATTCCAAAATCAATTCATTGCCATCAAATTGTGTCTCCTTCAATGCTCAATATGTTATTCAATAATTTGGTCTTCAATTGGATCATTGACTCGCATTTCAATTTATTAAAATATTACTAATATTTATATGACATTTTACAATGATTTTGTATTTCCAACAAATGATATTCATTTTGCCGGAGAAAGTTTCAATCACATCAACAATACCGATTCAATGCGCATCTTTGTCATTTTCATAAAAACATTTATGCTTGTCAGCCACGATAAAAATATCTTTTATTTCAATAATAATTGCATGAATCGGCGATGCATTCAATTACGAGGGTTGCTCCATAATTTTTTTTAAAAACATATATAACACAGTTGTTTTTTGTCGAAAATGGTTTTATTGTTTTTCAAAATATTCCCCGAGATGATCGATACACTTTTGCATTCGATGAAACCATTTGTCATAGCATTCGTGCCACTCCGAAACTGATATCTCCAAAACGTGTGTTTTGAACGCTTCAACTGCTTCTTCTGGTGTCGAAAATCGTTGACCACGTAGTTTTTTCTTCACGCTTGGGAACAAAAAAAAGTCATTGGGTGCCAGGTCAGGACTGTACGGTGGATGACCCATCAGTTCGATGTTTTGACCGGTCAAAAATCGAGTAGTTTGAAAAGATGTGTGAGAGCTCGCATTATCGTGATGAAGAATTATTTTGCGACGGTGGTTGTTTTTTCTTATTTCACCAAACACTTCGGGCAAACAAATGGTGGTATACCAATCAGAATTGACGGTCTTACGATCCTCTAGTGGAACGGTTGCCACATGACCACTTCTCCCGAAAAAACAGGCGACCATTCGCTTCGAAGTGCTTCTTGCTCGAACAACTTTCGTTGGGTTATCTTCATTTTGGAAGACCCATACAGTCGACTGCTGTTTCGTTTCGGGCTCATAGGCATATATCCACGATTCGTCACCAGTGACGATTTTATTAACGTCTTTTGAAGCACCACGATTGAATTTCTTGAGCATTTCTTTACACCAACTCACACGAGCCATTTTTTGTTCATCGGTCAATTTATGTGGGATCCAACGAGAGCAAATCTTTTTTACGGCTAAATGTTCATGCAAAATTGTATGTATGCTGTGGGATGAAATGCCCAAAGATGCCTCAATCTCACGGTAGGTCACATGACGATCTTCCATAATCAGTTTTCTGACAGCATCGATGTTTTGTGGCACAACAGCCGATTTTGGACGACCTGTATGAAACTCGTCTTTGAGCGAACTACGACCGCAACGGAATTCTCGGTACCAGTTATAAATTGTCTGAAGGGTTGGTGCTTCATTGCCAAAGGCCAAATGAAGTCGATCGAAACACTGTTGTTGAGATAATTTACTTCGAAAATCGTAGTAAATCATTTTACGAAAATCTTCACGTGTAAAATTCATTTTTTTGTTGAGTCGCAGTTTACCAGTCACTGTAAACAATACAAATAGCGTTCGTACGACAAAAGGTTCAGGGCACGAATACATACCAAAACATCAAACTTTACGAATATGACAATGGTTTACATCGGGCAACACTATAAGTACCATTTAAAAAAAAATTATGGAGCAACCTACGTAGTCTCTTTTGACTTGAAAGTATTGAATGAATCAGAGAGAGAGAGAGAGAGAGAGAGAAGAAGAAAAAAATTGCATAAAATTTCCACAGAGATTATTATGAAATGTAAATTCAACTGTTTAATTCAAAGGTATCTTGCATCGTGCAATGATTAGAGCGAAAACATCGTAGCACGCAAAACAAAACTGAACGAGAAGTAAACAAAGTGTTTGCTTGCAGCACGTTCACGTCAAGTGACACAAGATAATAACAAATAATATTTGAGAGTTTACTATAACATGAGATAATGCAACTATGTATGTCTATGTCAAATGAATGCCTTCGGTTCGGTTATCATTTTTGTTTATTTTTTTTAAAATGTAGCTATCTGAATTGCCTGTTGAGATTGTAGAGAGAATAAGAATTGACTCTAAATAAACGACATTTTTAAAATCATTTGGATGTGTGCATTCTCAGCGATAAAGCAACAGCAACAAGAGATTATATTTCTTTCGTGTATCTTTAACTTCAAGTTTGATCTTTAACCTTTATCGATCGATCACAGATCCAACTCATTCGAATACAAATCATATCCCCTCTAGTATTCCCTCCTCACTCTATCTCTCTGTGTGTTTCTAATTCTGTCATTCTATCTCACTCTCTTTGTGCTATATTGACTTTGTCGTCATAGAATTGGAAATTGGAATGTTGTTCGTATGCTCAAAGTGCTTGAATGAAGTGTGTATACATGAACTTAAATGGCTTTGTTGTTCAAATTGTGTTACTAACTCACGAAAATCTTGTTACTGTATGATACAGTCTGTAAGTCGCCAATTTGTCATTTGATTTTGTGCTATTGGGGTTTCACGTTTTCCATATCTGTCTGTCTCTTACTCTACTTAGACGCTCATTCCACCGTCCTCCATTTTTCGTTCATACTACCAATGTCACTGGTTTTGATAAGAGCACTGATGCTTCTTCGCTTCAATCAAATAATAATGAGAATGTGGACAGCGTTTGATAAGAGGTCCACCAAACCGGCTTCATGATAAAAGCATGTCGATATATAAATTGGAATCTAATGTAAAAGCGCCCAAGCGCCAAATTAAAACGGGTGTGTGCTCATTAAAAATGCCGATATGCCAAATAAAAATTCGTACGCAAAATCATCCAATTTCCAAGTCTGTAACTATGGAATACGTTCAAAACGATGAAAAAGACAACAAATCGAGTCTTTATAATGAATATTTATTTGATATTCTATTCATTGTTCTGTTCGTCATTAGTATAGTTTTCATGCATATATGGTGTTTCTATGTATATGACATCACACCTTTGTTTACACCATGCGATCCATTCGTGTTTGTTTTTGTTGAATTCAACTGAAAACTAAATCACAACGACACCTGATTGACACCTCATAAAACATATGTAATTGAATGAACTTTCTTCGATACGATTGCCGTCAGTTAAAATTTTGTTTCTGTTTTTTTTTGTTCAACAAACAAGTGGCCAGACGCACCTACGTCGTTGATTATGATGAATTAAAACAACATTATAACCTTGACAATCAAATGCAACTTATTTAGTAGTTGCGAGTCACTTGATTAGAACAGAATTGAGAGATAGAAATCATCATAATTATAATATGCACGAAAAGTGTATCGTATTCGGTTTGCATTTGTTTGATTGAAAAAATCAGGTTTTTTTTTCGTTTGTGAAAGGAAACAGAGACGGGGACGAAAGAGAGAAAAATTCAAATGCACGTTTATTCATGCGATCGTGTTTTGCTCCAGGCATTGATAAACTTGGCAACTAAGCATTTAGCCTGAGTCAAAAGAGAAAATGGTATGGTTTGTGTCATTCTCGATGCTGTCTCACCAAAAATAGTGTACCATTAACTCATATCTTATGCTTAATTTAGACACGACGCAATAAAATACATTCTGTTCAACGAACATGAACGGAAATTTAAGCCAACATGAGCAGAAGGCTTAAACACATATACAGAGAAGCATTTGCGCACACACCCAAAACTCATCGAAATAAACAACATCGAAAACCAGAAACGAAACAAGACACCGATTC
The DNA here is from genome assembly GCF_009176525.2 of Contarinia nasturtii. Lineage (NCBI taxonomy): Eukaryota > Metazoa > Arthropoda > Insecta > Diptera > Cecidomyiidae > Contarinia > Contarinia nasturtii. The sequence continues at coordinate 1,044,887 of NW_022198708.1, forward strand.
GTTTCACAACATTCGACAACGACGACGTCGACGTACAAGAAAAATGTAGAACACAAAACACACAACAAATTCGAGAGTGAGAGAAAAAGGAACGTTCACCTAATACCAAAAGTGCTTATTATTCAATAACGTTGTATATGTGTTAAAAGATGGGTTCTGTCACTCACACACATACACACATGTGTACTGTGTACAGTCATCATAAAAAAAATCAGCTGTTTCTCATTTCAAAATATTTATACTACGCACAATGCACTCAGTGCATATATCATATATTCTATCAACTTTGCCGCGAATGCACGACATTTTATTGCGCAATTATATCAATTGAATTTACTTCCTTGTACAAACGATTTGAATACGATTTTTAATTCGTTCTTTTAAAATATCAGTCTTTTTCGATTCAATTTTTTTTAAGTATTCAAGTATTAGTCACACAAATATTCGAATTGTAAAAAAAATGTACGTCAAAATATAGAAAAAAAATATTTGTTCAAAAAAAGAAGAAACAACATTTGCAGTCTGGCTAGGTGACACTCGATAAATGTTCCATTCTTGTTGTGTTTTTATAATAAAACAACTGCAAAATACTTTGAACAAAGAGATTCAAATGACGCAAAAACAGAAGGCAACAAATCGATCTAATAATTTCGAGTTGATTTGAACATTCGAATGTGAAGCAACGAAGAAAATGATTTTAATACACGATTCAATTGTGAATCGGTGAGTTCTATTTATAAATTACCGGCAAAAACATTTGGTGCGTTACCGTTTGGCGTACGTTTATATAAAACATGAATGTTGTGATATGACGTTTATGACCGATAAAATGCATGTGGTTTTCGTGTAAAATGATAAAGAAATTCTTTGCAGAGAACGTAAACGGTAGAAATGGAACCTTTTTTTTCCGTAATTCTTTTTTTCTTCGTACAAATTCCTTTGCCTACATTCTTTTCTGTCACATAGTTTGAATACTCGCATTCAATTGAATCATTGCTTTGATAACGAAAGTCAATGCCCCGAACCATCCGTGGAAGTGAGTTTAAACTCACTTCAAAGCCCAATACATTTCGCTAGAAAAAGGTGCCAAATGAAAATCGATGAGCTTGTTGTGTAAGATGCCTCTGTTTGCAATTACGCAATCACAAATAACATCATTATCAAATAATTATCATTTGATAAAAAAATGTATAGTTTACTCTAATTCGTGTAGAATTTGTGCGATATGGTTTCTTTTTATGATTTGATTATATTATATTACCTTTCAGTGCGTCTTATGCGCCATCGTTCTTGTTGCTCCAATTTAAGTTTATCGTTTGTTTGTTGTTGATTTTGTGTGAGTACATCGCTGCGATTGTTACCAGAACTGGTCGAGATCCATTTGGTATGGCAAATATTATGATTGACACGCATCATGGAAAATGATGGTAGGGCCGACGTGACTTTGGTCAGCTTCGAGAACATCTTGTATGTGTAATCCGGGAAACAAAGTGATAAGTGAACGAACAAATCAAATAGTGACCGATGTATTTTTTGTCGATAAGTTTGTTGTTTTCCGGTAGAAATGACACACTTTTTTCTCGCTAAATAAACTTATTTCAACAAACACACGCGCGCGCTGAGTATTCAAATCATTGGTATTTGTAATCTCGGAAGAAGTAAATTTGAAATCAATTTGATTTATTTAATCGCTTTTAAAAAAATAAAAACCGAAGTGTCTTCTTTTTCAAATATCAATTTTCGTCGAAAGTTTGACGCAAAGTCGTTGCTTTAAAAATGTTTTTTTTTTTTTTATTAATTTGCACAAATGATTTCCAGGGCGATTTGAATGGCAAATCGGATGTTAAAACTATCGAAATCTCAGCGAAAATGATTGTTGTTGTTTTTTCTAGATTGTGGCTAGATTTACACGATTTCGCCGCAAAGAAAGAAAGTTTACTTTATCGTTCGAGGTGAAAATTGATTCACTTGTTTTTTTTTTGAAAAAAACTATTCAATTCGCTTGAACCGAATTTGTTGGCGTAAAATGGATTTATTAAAATTCGTTATTATAAGAAAACTGTTTTATTTAAATCTCGGCAACGAGAGACTGAAGAGTATTAATAAAAGAAACTGTTCCGGCACGAATGAACTACTGATCATTTGAACATGTCCTACGTGACTGATTTTATTTGACGCGGTATAGCCGATTACATCGGCAAGTCAGCATGTTTATTTTTTTGATTATATGTTGTGTGAGGCCGTGTACAAACACGATACATACAAATGTGTATATGTGCTTGCCTGCGTGTACATTCATCGCGTATGTGTACAACTTTGTCTGTATGTGAAACACTGGCATTGTGCTGCTTCTGTAAATATTGTATACACAGTAGTTGTTGCATTGGCCAAATCGATATTGACAACAGCGAAGAAATGCGTATGTATTTCGTCTGACAGTTTCCATATGAATCAATATGATGGAGACGACCAAATTTACTATGTGATTTTTTTTCAAGAGATGTGAACGATATTCACGTGATGCCGACCATCTCCATTGACCATTGAAAAGACGTTTTGGTATAATCAATATCGCATAAAATCACATTTTTCCTACGAAAAAAATAATAATAATACAAAATGTCCCTTTTGACTAAACTAACACATACTGTTGAATGTTTTTTTTATTATTAATTACATTTTTCACAAACTTATTATGGAACAATTTGATATTTGAATACTTTGAAACAATTAAATATATTTGCAAAAAAAAAAAAATGTTTCAAATTAAAACTTGAAAATGCTTCAAATTTAAATTAAAAGAACGCCCAATTTTGTTGGATTTTTTTTGGGGTTTTTTGTGGTCTTAAGCGGTTGTGCGACTATTTGCATAAAATTGTTGTCCTGACACCAACAATGTCACCACATAGATACAGGCAGCTATCCAACAGTTAAGTGCATTCTGAAATGTTCAAACATATAACACAAGCGATTAGTTTCAAATCGAACAGCGAATTCATTCGAACAAAGAAAATCACGCAAACGGATTAAACTTTTAACAATGAAATTCAATACAAGTCCGCCTATGTAGAAGTTCCATATCTATTTCTGGTCCATAGAAAACCTTTTGAATTTCTTTCTGTTTCATGGGAAACATTTGATTGTTTCGGGTTTTTTATATTGTAAAATTACCTGTGAGTATGCCAGATCAGCAGCGTTGAAGAATTCTTTTGGTGTGTGGTAATGGTTAAGCGGCAAATCTTCAATCAATGCCACACTGCGCATATGATAGAATATACCCATCAAGGTCTGTCCAAACAAAATCAAATTAATTTTAATTCAATTGTCTGTCCTTAATTCAAAATGTTCCATTTCAAAAAGAATGTTTATCAATGATTTTTCAAACAAAAGAGAACCATCATTTGAATTCTTATTGTATTCAAATACTTTGTCATTGTACATATGATATCACGAGAAAGCGAAAATTTTTTTTGTTACTTACCAATTGAATAATTCCCCATACGGACAGAATCAAACCGCAAAGCGACAATTTTGGACCACAAATCTGCATGATTCCGTTGTTTAGCACTTTTTCAAATGAACAAAATCAATTATCTTGTTTTTAAAACGATAAAAAATGTTGCTGGAATTTCAGTGTTTCGTGTGTAATCACAAGATTCGCAGCCACTGCACTTGTGTTGTCGTTTTTCTTTCCTATAGATATCTTTTCATGTCAAATGATTGACTCAATCATGTGACAGCGTTTTTTCAGCCTTATTTATTAGCCTATTCATTTGTATGCGACACAGAACGACCTCTTTTGACAAAATTCACGACAATCATATGCATGAGCATGAAGTTGAATATTTTAGAAAAAATGCCAATTTTATTCATTTTTTTTATTATAAATAATTTTGGAAAACATTTCTTTCATCCGGGCCAAACAAAACCAATAATATTTTCGATTGTGCGACACGTAAAAAGCAAAAGATGCTTGAGAATTGAAGATAGAACAATTTTTTTTAAATTCACAAGAAATTGTACGAAAGAAATTTGGTGGGGACGTCAATTAGCGCAATCATTTAAAAATATCTTTAAAAACTAGTGCAACCATATAATTTTATGTCTTGACGTATGTAGTTTCAATTGTAGTATCCAACAAATCTACAATTTTTTTAAATTTATTTGTTTCGAAGAAAAGAGATTTGATTTCAAACATTGAAATGACTGGAGTGGATTGACTAAAGTTTTGATTTTTATTATATAACTTTCCAAATATATAAATACATGCTATTCTTTCTATTTTCATGAATTTGTAATTAAACTGCAAAAATGTACTAATCAGATGGTAACTAGAAATACCAAAAATAAAATATTTTAAATATGCAAACAAAAATTTCACTCTGGCCATAAATTAGTTTGAAATGAGTAGCATTTTACTTTTACAATTTCTCTCTCTCTCTCTCTCTAGGACTTCTTTTTCATGCAAATTAGTTATGTTTCCATTTGGCAAAATTAACGGTTGCTGTAACATGTGGTTTTCGTTCAATTTCAATATGTTCATCACAAACATTGTCAATGTTATAAAATTTCTTCAGTTCATCGATGGCTGTCTCCTCAATTTGCGTCAGCAACAATGATTTGCTCTTCATTTTATTGTAATATTCCTTTTGACGTCGTTCGTCTACTAAAATTTTTGTGAAACTAGTTGTGCTGTCGTCATCGTTGGAACCGCTGTGTACACTAGACTTGATCGGTGACAATGAATAAAAGCTTTCATTAAACGATGCATTTGAATGATTTGCATTTGCTTTGCTGGTTGATGCAATATTAATCGGTTGTGTTTTATTCACTGTTGCATCTGGTGTTGATTTCACTTTCCACACGTTTGTCTGTTCGGGTGTTGAAGTTGTTGATGCATTCCATGCAACTGTTTTTTTCGATGGTGATTGTTCAGTGTGTTTGATCGACGACGGCGAACATTCACTTTTTTCACTTTGTGATAATTGACGTCGTCGTTGCTTTTGTGATAGTTTTGTTCCTTTTTGTGGTGTGAAATCGCCCAAACTTAAATTGAACGTGGAGCTTTTCTCCGACGGTGATTCGATTGGTATTGGCGTTGTGGATTTATCCAAATCACTTTGGTCACCAGCACTCGAACCTGAAGGTAGAATTAGAAAAGAAAAATGAAAATTAATCAATGGGCAATGGAACAATGATAGTATCTGATTATACCTTGACTCATTGTTTTTGACGATTTTAATGGTGTGAAATTCTCCAATTCTTTTGGTTCATTTCGTAGAACATCATTCGATTTGAGGCCAGCCAATACGATTTTCTTTTTTACGTCTTTTTTATCGGTCACTTTCATCCATTTCGTGGATTCCGTTGTGAATGATCTTGCAATTTCTTCGGCTTCAATGATAATACTATCGTCGATGACGGGTTGTTTTTGTTTTGTCGCTGTATTTTCTTCAATCGATAGATTTTTCACGAGATTAATAGCTTCTTTCTCATAATTTCGTCGATCGCTCGACAGACGTTCGGTCTTTTTTGGCTTTGTTGTGGTTGAAATCGTCGCCGATTTCGCAACTGTATCTTTTTTCTGGAATAAATCCACATAAAAATCATCGACAAACGATATCACATCTTCGTCTCGAATACAACCACCGAATACCGTACTCATCACATGCTCACCATTTTCGCTAATTTGAAATACCTGTCGATAATATTCGGATATTTTTTCCATACTTTCGATTTGCAAATGTTCTAAGCAACGATTCTCCAGCAAACGGCTCATATTTTGACAAATAAAATCCAAACTCGCCGATTCGAGAAGACTACAATTGAACACCGTTGCAAATTCATACATGTCGGCGCATTTTTTCAATGTCATTCGTTCAATCATCATAATTTCAATGATATTCTTCAAACGCGTCACAAAAAATTGATCACAAATTTCCATTAAACCATACAAAAATGAATCGGTATAGTCTTTTTTTCGAATCAGATTTGTGTCATTGTGATAGAGAAAATTGATAACTGGTTCCATATATTCAAATGGAATCGTTTTTAAATTGATTACATCTTTTTGCGATTCCGACCAATGACTGTTGAACATTAAATTGAAGTACTCCAATCGTGTGCTCAATATACATCGATGCGCTTTTATATCACGATCGTTTGCACATTGTATCGTCACATCGTACAATTCCGGAAAACTGAGGCGATTCAATTTTAGTGGGGACTCTTTGATTTCTGACGGCGTCATCAAACGATCAAACAATTTTGAAACACCAAATTTTCCCATATACTCGCGGAATAGAGTATAGATGTCTAGATTTGTAAGACCACTGTACGGATCAAATGATGATTCAACATCCTCAATATCCGTCATGCTTAACGTATAATTTTCATAAATGTATCTCATCATGAGCTCAAACATTTTTGATGTTAAACCATCGTAGTTCAAATAAATGTGTTTGTCTTTGTATTTTCGTACGATTTCACGCAATCCTTCGGCACGTGAGTAGACAATGTATTTGTGCGCTGGAAACACTTCATCCTCAACCTATTTGCGATGTCGACATTTTACAATTTTAACATTTGTTTAAGAAGAAGATTTCAAATTTTTTAGAGGAAAAAAGAGTTTTGGGGGATTTTTATTTGCCTTTTCAATTTAAAAAAAATCAAATTTGCTGATTTTCTTTCTGCCAGAAATTCATTTTCATCACTTCAACAAAATTTTTGAATTTTGACCCCAAATGACACAATCGACATAATGGATTTCAAAAATTTATTCAGAAGCTACAGAAACTCTGGTCAGAGCACTATTTCCCACAATAACTTCTCTTTCCCTCCATTCATTTGTGAACTTACATGAAAAACGATGTCATGCAGTAAATCAAATTCACTGGTTTCGTTAAGTAATGCTTTAAATGTGATTGGATCATCGGGTAAATGTGGAATAAAAAGATATCGTTTCGAATACTCTTGTAAAGCAACGAATGATTCACCATTTTGATCAACAGAACAGTTTGTAACACGATCAATGTTTGGTATTCGCGTTAAAACGATGTCACATTTATGCGTCTCACTAATATCCATTCGACGATTGATTTCAACAAACTCTTCATCGCAGCCACGACATTCTTTCGGATTGACTGAATGCCTGGTGATGGTGCCTTTGTAGAGAATGCCATCGGTGGCCAATATTAACACCACCATTCGATTACACCAATAGACATTTTTTATGGAAAATGAATGGGCCATAAAACATCGCAAATATTTTTGCTCATCATTTGACCAGAGAAACAACGTATCCGATTGCGTTAAAACTAATATCTCCAATGGGTCAGATGTTGAAACTGTAAAATAGAAAAATTGGAATGAATAAAAAAAAATTGATCAATAAAAATTGGTGATTCGATTTATCATACACTTTTCATGCGTTGAAACTGATGGTTTTGTTCGACTTTGTCCTTTTTCCTGAGTATTCATATTGGTTGAATTACCACCGACTACAGCAATGTGCTTGATTGACTCGTGCAATATGGGCTTTTTTAGCGTTTTCACCTTGTGATTTGTATACAATAACATCAAACCCGATGTGGTGAGAACAACAATCGCTCCATTAGTTGAATCAACATATGCAATGTCATGTGAAAATGTCTCCAACTGAAAGGAAAATCATCGATAGCCATTTGAATTATTTTTCTAATGGTAAGTAATTTTGACATTGACAGTTTTGAAAAAATAAAAAATTCAAAAGTATTATTTAGGCAGGTGAATATTTATTGTGATAAAAGCTACCTTTTTCGGTTGAGCGATCGTTGTTATCGGTTTGACGTCATCGATGGGCAATCCAAATTGTCCACAATTCGTACCCCACACATAAACGGAATTTGATGTGTACGCCAAACAGTGATAATCACGTGCGATAACACCATTAAAATGGCCACGATCACTGAAACACCAAATTTATCATATATAGTTTAAAAAATCAATGATTAGTTCTGCATGAAAGAACTACTGAATTTGATGCAGATCTCAATAGTCTCCAGTTCGATCAAATTCAGTCGTGATTTATTGCAACAGGCGAAAAGGTTAACAAGTGGGAAATGTGCAATTGTTACCCGATATCAATTTCTCGCATAATTAATGATTTTTCGATCGGATTTCGTTGGCCCAGCTGCATATGCGTATTTAAACCGCACGTAAAAATCCGACCATCATTCGTTAAAACGATTGAATGATTCCGTGCGGTCGATACACTGATGACACGTTCATTCTTGTGTTTATTGGTGAGGTAAATTTTTCGCGGCAAAACCAATGTAGTTTCATTATTTGTTCCTAAACGACCACCATCGCCCAAACCAACCGCATACAATTCACCTTTATCATCCACATACAAACAATGATAACAACTCAAGCTAACACTATTGATTGAAACATTTTGCTTGGAAAAACAATCCAAATTATGCGGATAGGATTTTCCCTCTTTGTCTTCCAAGCCTAAATTGTAGTTTCGATTATTTCCCCACACAAGAATCTCTTTTTGTTGATCTCTGAAAAGGAAGAGAAATTAACATTTAAAAACGAAGAAGAATAAGAATAAGGGGCACTTTTTAATCAGTTCATCATTTCATATATTATAAATAATTCGAAACGTGAGAGAAATAGAATCAGTAATTACATCTGATAATCCAAATTGGTGTGGTGGAATTTTTTTCCCACAAAATAATATTCCGGTATTCATTTTTGAGTTCAATTTTTTTGGCTTTTTCCAACTTTGAACAACAGTTTCATTTCCACCACAAAAGAAATCGTAAGAATCAATTGCTATAAATTTCTTGAAATGATACTTACTGTTCTTTAATCTGCGATTGTTCGTGAACGTAATTTTTGGGTTTGCAGCAATATTGTACGGGTGCTTTTAATTTGAAATCATTAATTTCGAATGATGCGCCATAGTTAAGCAATAACAATGCAATATCAAAATATCCATTATTAATGGCTCGATGTAATGCTGTTTGACCTGTGAAAATCCATTCATATCGATTTAGTTTTATATTCTTTCTTTTTTATATGCAGTGACAACAATTACCTAATTGTTTATCAGGTAAATTGACATCGGCACCCTTTTTGTATATAACAAATATTAGTTTAAAAATTCAGTAAATGATTCAAAAAATCTTATGTTTTTTTTTTTAATTCTCTTTGAAATTATTAATTTTGAAAAAAACTGACATTATTGATGAGCCATTCGACGACTGCATACTTGTGTCCTGCAGTTGCAGCGTGTAAAGCAGTTTGGCCCTGTAACAACGATTGTGTGAATGAGAAAATTGCACTTAATTACGACTCGATTGATTCATATATTCACTCAATAATGTGAATAGTGAATATTGATTAACAAGGACAAAACACTTAGACCGAACATAAAATGCCCACCTGATGATTCAAATTATGAGCGAAATTTCGGCAAGTTTTTGCAATGAATGCGGCTATTTTATCATCGGGTAATGAATTATTCAGTAAAACACCTGTAATACGTTCACTATGCTCTGGATTCTTGCATTTTTTGCCGCAATTTTCGTATTGAAAATTGGATATGTTAAACATTTTCGATGGAAAAGCCACAATTTAATCTCAAAATTACAATTTACTTTTTAAAAAAAAACGAAATTTTCGTCGATTTTGTTTGACGAAATAGTGAATGTATGGCAAAGTAGTTGTGTTGATTTGAAAACTGATAGTGGCAAGGAACAGAGAATAAAAACTTCGATCTCACACAAATGTCGATCGATGTGATGTTGGTATTAAGTGTAACGATAAATTATTTGTGCACATCTCGTATCAACAGCGTTGCGACGAATTGTGCAATTTCCAAAAATCAATGTTTACATCAACAAACAAACACCGCACTGACACACCGAAATGCCACGATTTACATCATTTGTCCAGTGAATGAATAAATGTAAAAAAAGCACTTTTACTTCTGTATCACTTGGGCTTTTTCTTGACTGGTACGAACCGATGACGTATGGCTTGATAATTTCGCAAATAGACAATTGATTTTATGTTACTGTGGTGACAACTGTAGTTAGTTTTTGGTTAAATAAAAAAAATTGATTTATTTAAAATGTCAAACTAACATTTTCAACACATTGGTCGCAACTATAAAATCGATTTCTCCTGATTTTTCACAACAGATGACGCTCACATCGTATGTATGTTAGTACGCACGAGTATCGTATATAGAGAAATTCTATTTGACACATATGAAAAATGCAGTAAGTGTCAGTCGAAAACTTTGCAAACGCAGTGTCGTTTCAATATTTTCACGATTCAATTGATAAAAGAATAATCGGTTTTTTTTAAACAAAAAATAATTAATCCACAGTGTTTTGAAATGGTATTCGCTATGGAAGCTCGTCGTCTGTTAATCAACCGAGGTCTCTTGACTCAGGTACGTTTGTTAGTTTTTTTTCTCGTTCTTTTGCACATATTTTCTCCCCCATTCATCTAATACATTTGGATATATCATATGAACTAGAGACAAATATGATTGCATAACATGTACAGAATTTGTTTTGAGTCTTATTTTTTTGCCCAAACTACGCTGTAACATTGAAATGTCATCATAAACTTTTGAATTCATCACAGATTAATTTTGTCGAAAAGAAAATTTTGAAAATGTCTAGAAAATTCCATAATAATAATAAATTTTTTATCTTATCCGTGTCTTAATTTTAATCAAAAAAATAGATTCGATTCCTCAATACATCAACATCGGATGCTGCAGCTGCTGCCGCTGAACCAGCACCAACCAAACAACCGCGAGTGAAAACATTTGAGATTTATCGATGGAATCCGGACAAACCAAATGAAAAACCACACATGCAGAAATATCAAGTCGATTTGAACGATTGTGCACCAATGGTTCTGGATGCATTGCTTAAAATTAAAAATGAAATCGATCCAACGTTGACATTTCGTCGATCGTGCCGTGAAGGTATCTGTGGATCATGCTCCATGAATATTGGCGGAACAAATACATTGGCATGCATCAGTAAAATCGATACAGATTTGAATAAGCCATGCAAAATCTATCCATTACCGCATATGTATGTTGTTCGCGATTTGGTGCCGGACATGAGCAACTTTTATAAACAATATACCTCAATTCAACCGTGGTTGCAAAGAAAGTGAGCACCTTTTTTTCAATTCCGTTCAATTTTTTTCTAGATCAAAGTCCACCTTAATATTGTACTCAATATTTGGTTGATGTGCGATTCAATTGGCATTAATCTACAATGAATCATTGTCATTTTTAGAACCACCGAGAAAAAAGGTGATGCGCAATATTTGCAAGATGTTGAAGATCGTAAACAACTTGACGGTTTGTATGAGTGTATTTTGTGTGCATGCTGTTCAACATCGTGCCCGTCATACTGGTGGAATGCTGACAAGTACTTAGGACCGGCCGTTCTTATGCAAGCTTATCGTTGGATCATCGATTCACGTGATGACACGACTAAAGATCGACTTGATCGCTTGAGAGATCCATTCAGTGTCTATCGATGCCATACAATTATGAATTGCACGAAAACATGCCCGAAGGTATAATCATATCCATCAATCTTTTTCCTTTATATCCCAATTTTTTTTTGCTCTAATTTATTTCCTTCTCAATTTTATTTTTTGTTCTTTTTTTTAAATTTTCACTCCCGCTCATTTTGATCACTTTAATTCCCCCATAAATCCGCACAAATTTTAATGTGATTTTCTGTATTTAATTTTCCAGGGTTTAAATCCAGGCAAAGCAATTGCTGAATTGAAGCGTCTTTTGTCCGGATTACATACGAAACCGGAGCCAAAATTGGAAACGGCCGCTCTGCATAAGAAATGAAGTGTATAGATATTCAATAATTAAAGTAGCACCAATTCAATCCAAATGCCGATTTGTTTCCCAACCGAGCGACAGATATAAATATTGTATCCACCAATTTTGACCATTTGTTCGTTACTGGCGGATAAATTCAATTCAATGAATTTATTCAATCACAAGTTGTAAACGATTCGCTTTTTATTTCTAAATAAATAAGTTATGGATTTCATGTTTGGTACGAACATTTGAGCATTTTTATTCCATTTTAATATATTTTGTAGATTTGCTAATAATTATTCAGGAACAATTTTCAACGATTTTCATCCATTACGTATCAGGCACAAAATCATGATTGAACGGCCGTGTATACCATTGCATAGGATCAGCTTCGTTTCTGCGATATTACGATACCATTTAATTGCGAGCGATTCGCAACTCATGGTAGCTATGTTTTGAAGAAAGTTGCTTCATTGACACCAAATGACCTGCTTTCGGTCCATCTCAAAGTTTGAAAGCAATGGGATGCAATTTTATATAAAAAACTAATTACTAAGATGCCAGCTAATAATCTCATACCGTAAAACTCTCTGCATTGCCGATATTTATTAAATGTAGTAAATGATCACATAGAGTGAAAAAATGCGGTATACTTAATTCAATTTTGGTAGATTTAATATAAAATCAACCAACAACAAATTAGATTTATCATTTTTGAGATCTATGAGGCTTTCTTTTCAAAATAGACTATTTGTTGAATAAATTTCATCAACTGCTTCATTACATTGACCGATTTTTCGAAACGCCATCTGTGGCCCATGATACACAGACCACTTTCAAAACTGTTGTAGTGTTTTTTATGGCATAAGTATCTACCAACTTGATAATAAAAATATAAAATTCCACGCATGGCATGAAACACATTTTTAATTAAGAATAAAGAAACTCTCAGATATAAAAGAATGAAAATTTTATCGTGACAAAAGTTGAAAAAAAAAAAATAGATTTTAGTTGAAATTGAAAGGTGAAACTCTCAAATGTATATAAAATGTTGTATCTTTGTTTTAGTTTTGTTTAAAAATTACCTCAATATAATAGCCAGTGAGTGTGGCTGCGGTGAAACAAGTCGATCAAAGTCCATTGAAGATGCGCCCACATTTGATTCCACTCAAAATGGCATTTCGAATGGGTATTGCACGGCACCAATAACAACGGATTTTGTTCACGATGAAATGGTGCAAATTTCTGGCGGTGATTATTTGGTCGGAACGAATGAGCCGATATTTGAAAGTGATCAAGAGTCTCCCGAACGTAGCATTCACGTAAATGGATATTTTATCGACAAATATGAAGTTTCAAATGCAGAATTTTCACAATTTATCCAAGCCACCAATTATTTAACGTATTCAGAAAAGTTCGGTGATAGCTTTGTATTTCAAGCCCAGTTAACACCGACACAACAAAACTTATACAAAGATAGTCGTGTGGCTAGTGTACCGTGGTGGTACAAAGTGAATGGAACATCATGGAAACATCCCGAAGGTGTGGATTCATCGATTGGTGATCGATTGGATCACCCGGTGGTTCATGTAAGTTGGTTTGATGCAAGTGCGTTTTGCAAATGGAAAGGCAAACGTCTGCCAACCGAATTTGAATGGGAAGTAGCGTGTCGCGGTGGAAAAAACCAAAAACTATATCCATGGGGAAATAAATTGCAACCGGGCGATAAACATTGGTAATTATTCTTTTCATTTTCGCCAACATATAAGGATTCTTCATTCACATTGATTCCTATATCCAGGTTAAACATTTGGCAAGGAGCATTTCCGAATGATAACACTGGTGAAGATGGTTTTACATCGACATGTCCAATTAATCGCTTCAAGCAGAACGACTATGATTTGTATAATATGGTTGGAAACGTTTGGGAATGGACAGATACCAAATGGAACGAGAGTGGAGATGAAGAGGATTTGGAAACGGTGGAGAGAGTGAAGAAAGGCGGATCATATCTTTGTCATAAATCATATTGTTATCGTTATCGTTGCGCGGCACGATCATCAAATACTGCTGATAGTTCGGCCGGAAATTTGGGCTTTCGATGTGCCAAATCAATCAACCAACTTGATTAAAGCGTTTGATCGTTTTTTTTTTTTTTTTGTTATCAAATAGATTCATTTTTATTGAGTATCACTGAAAACGTGAACATATTTTTGTATATGTCTTGTTGAATTTGGAATGAAAAATAATAGGGTCAACCAAAATTCGTACAAACATTCCCGAAAATCGTAGTAAATTTACTGAATGTACATTAGGGTGTTTCCACATGAAAAATATTAAAAAGTGGCTATTATCATTTTGAAGAGCGTTAAATTCTGTATAAAATGATTTGATTATTGATACTGATTGGTTGCCGATGTCACTTCCTGGACTAAAAACACATTTGTAAATTGATTTCATGTCGCATTCACGCCAAAATCTGTAATTGATGAAAATATAAGATTGAACAAAATTAAAAACATGAAAAATAATTTTAATATCAAAATAATTGCCTAAATATTAATAAAAGTAACACAAACACTCACAATTTTACCATAATAAACCAAAACAATGCAAATTCGCCAATTCATTTGACAGAATGATATTTGAATCGTGATTCGCTCACGCATGACAAATGACAGGTTATGTGTCAAATGAATTGGCAATTTTGCATTGTTTTGGTTTATTGTGGTAAAATTGTTAGTTTTTGTGTTACTTTTTAAATATTTGAGCAATAATAATGATATTAAAATTATTTTTCATGTTTTTAATGTTGTTCAATCTTAAAATTTCATTAATTACGGATTTTGGCGTGAATGCGACATGAAATCAATCTACAAATGTGTTTTTAGTCCATGAAGTGACATCGGCAACCAATCAGTATCAAAAATCAAATCATCTTATACAGAATTTAACGCTCTTCAAAATGATAATAGCCACTTTTTAATATTTTTCATGTGGAAACACCCTAATGTACATGGGGGCGACGTGAAGAAATATTGACATCAGCGCCAGTATCTAATAATAAAAAATGGTCCAATGTAGCGTAGCAGCCTTTGCCAAAATATATGCAAACAAATGAAAAGGGGAATAGAGAATAAGACGCAAAGCAAAAGCATGTGTCTCGCTCCGTACTTTATTTCATTAAATTCATAAAAAACAAAGAAATTTTTTCCCTCTTCGCCAAATACGTATAACATAACCAAAACTGGTTTTGCAAGAAAAAAAAATATTTGTATTGGTGGACAGAACTTGCATATAGTTTCATAAATAAAAATATTGTATTAGTTGATCGCACATAATTTGATAGGAGCCAATTTGTTAGAATTATAATTTTATAAAATCCCTTTTGTCTATTTCTAAGCGCCATCTATTGGAATATTTTTAGTTATGAGGGACTGGCGCTGAACGCAAGAAATGTCCCGTACCTTTCACGTCGCTCCCATGTGAAAATCTTACTTAAAAGTAACAAAAATTACGCATATTTTTTTACGGAAATTATTTCAATCTCACTGATTCCATCTGTAAACCAAAGATTGAAAATAACCTAATGCAATATTGTTATTATATTTAATATAAACTTTAAACCACGATCACGTGTACAAAAAAGTGACTGACTATTTTGGAACAAATAGTCCATGAAATAAGCACCTGACTGACTGAGTGACTATAGTCGATTGTTTTCCATATAAAATTTTAAAATTCATGAATTTAGCCAACTATAGTTTAGTCACTTTTTTTCCACTCGGGTTGATAGATTAGCTTTTCCCCTGTTTTCTTGAACTTATTTCTACGACTGCATATGTATTTGCAATGAATGGTGGTGTTATCACTTGCTGCAGTCAAATACTGAATATATGGCTTTGATTGCGAGAATACAAGAAGCAATGTGGTCTAAAACATTCTATGGTCAATTATTTATAGAAAAATGTATCACAATTTACGAAGTAACAAAGTTACAAGATTGAAAATAACTCTTTTTCTTCACGTTCATGAAAAGATCACTGAGTTCAGAGTTTGGGATGTCAGTTACTTCACGAAAAAGTTCACTCGAATCCGAATTTCAATTACTTGCTAATAATACTAGATAATTGATAACAATACTCATGATGGATTAATTTGAAATCAGCACCGGGAATATTAATAACAGGAGATAATGAATCATCCGTATTACCAATGGTCCGAAATCAAATGCTTTCGTTTGTGCTGGATGCTCATATTTTAAACGTAAGCTCTCAAAAATCTCAAATTAATAATTTATATAAATGTTTGTTCTTCAAACAGTTACTTCTAACTCGAATATTATTTGAAACTACAATTGAAAAATATTTAACATATAAGAAAAAAAGACAGAATTTTTATATTTAACTATATAACTTACACTGCTTTTGCACTGATTTTTCACTACTTTTGCACTTCTCGTTGCAACATTGATGTATAGCTTAAATTGTTCATAAGTTCTTTTATCACTTTTATTCAACAAATTGAGTAAACAATAAACATTCTTCTACATGGTTTTATACATATATGTTGAGAGGTTAAATTAATATTGACCACTGATTTACAAAATATATGCATATCGTTCATCGTCGTATATCTTAAATGATATTGGTTCAACTTGATTTAAATTTTAAATGGAGAATTATCATAGAAATCACCCCTGGGAAACATTAGAAGTACTTGGGCAACCAAATCTTTGATATGAGGGAAATTCTAATGAATGAAACACAAGGAGTGTGGTGCAGGAGACTCAAACCCGAATCTTTATTCTCGCTTTGCTAATATACTATTCGGGCGCTTGGTGCACCTCACAATGTTAGCATTTGTGGTCAATTGATTTATATTTCCATCAAATGATTTATTCCCTTGTCACAATACTCTTAAGCCCAATAAATTTATGCCAAAGGAAGTGACGCATATACCCAAATACAGCATAGTGACAGCACTGTCAAAAGTCATATAACCACAAATTTTGGTGTGAAATTGAAGAAAACACGTATTTCGATTGGAAAATAATGTCGAGAGCGCCTGTTGTATTGTCTGTCTGGACTTTGAAAAAAAGATTTTTCACGATCACTTCGTTGTTCATGACCGGAAACATCGGCTTTGCGTTTTGAATCGTGATTCCGTCTTCGTTGAGGCAAAACATATTTGTCAGGATCATATTAAGCTGCTTGTACTGCAGGTAAATTATGTGTTTGCTTGTCTCAATATAGCAGTGGGGTTTGCCATCCATGACTTTGTGTTAGTTTCCAAATCGTTGATGTTGGTTATTTTTCTAGCGCTGTTGAGCGCATTCATACTGGCACAGAATTGCTAAAATATGCCGTTAAACCAATGAATCCAGTACTTAAATCTAGTACGTTTCAAAATTATTATTTTTTAAACATTTTCTAAAATAAAAGCATATGATTTTTAAGTAATGTGTGCTATAACCTCTACCGTAATTTCGATGCGATATTCATTGGAAAACTAATTATTCATCGCCACCTGCAATTAGTTTAAGGAACTAAATTTAATTTACCGCGTGGAAAAAAAGTGACCAAGTTACTATTGATTGTAAGTGACTATAGTTGGATAAATTCATGAATTTTAAAATATTGTATGGAAAACAATCGACTATAGTCACTCAGTCATTCAGGCGTTTATTTTGGGACGTTAAGACTATGGGGTGACTATGGTTATTGTTAACTATAGTTAGGTGTGCAGTTAGAAATAGCTTACTTTAATTGATACAACAAATTGATTATCAAACGGTTAACTAAATTTAACTAAGGTTGCCTGCTTTTACAGTCAATAGTTTGTCCCAAAATAGTCAATCACTTTTTTTGTACACGGGATTGCATTGAATTGCAGAAATGCAGCAACAACAACACGGTTATATAAAGCTGTGAGATGCGCTATAGTAAAAATTCAAAAAAAAAACACTCAACACTCAACAACATTTTTGAAAGCATTTTATCAAATTACTGTATGGCTTCCACAAAACTCCACACATCTTTGTAAATATACCAAATAAAGTCGACATATTGGAATGTTCAGGGTGTCGATCTAGTGACATTCTTCGGAACTACACCAAATTAGAAAAAAGAAGCAAATGAGTTTTAAATCATTAAGACATCGTTTCTGTTATCGCAAATGGGTACAAATATCTATGTTTTACAAGAAGAGTGATGGTGTTTTTGTCAGAGCAACATCATAACCAAATTCAGCTCATACTTCAAACTAAATTTAAAGCAATTAATTTTAGTTAATTAGTGTTTTTCACATCAACATTTCATCCACGATAAGAGTCTCTCACTTATAACAATAAAATAGAGTGTGTGTGTGTGTGAAACAATTTAATGAAATTTTCCGTGTTTTTTAAAGATTATTTTGTTCGAAATCAAGTGGCCAAAATGTCGAATACTATCGAAAACACGTTGAACACCGTTGCCACAATTCAACAAAAGAATACTCTAGCATTCCGAATATTCTGCTAAATGTGAAAAACTCATCTTCTTCATTCTCAGCAAACTCGAAATCAGTCTATGTATTTCGGATGGATATCCATCCGAGATATTTTAGAATATCTGGATATTCAACGCAACTGCACAGCGCCAGAGCTGTGTGGGTCGCAAATAGAATCTACGGTATGTCGCGACGTATATGTGTATCAAGTATCGCACGTACACAGTCACACTGTGTCTGTATTTTACGTGTAGCGACATACCGTAGATTATATGTGCGACGCACACAGCTCTGGCTCTGTGCAGTTGCGTTAAATATCCAGATATTCTAAAAAAACTCGGATGGATATCCATCCGAAATACATAGACTGCTCGAAATCGCTGAGACGATTTCGCTAAAAATATAAAGCAATCGTAATACGGTCTTTTTCAAATTTATCAATTTGACGATGTTCCTGACAATTTTATCTACGTGACTCTCATACAGAGACGAGAACAATTTCTATGAACTCCAACGTGAACCACATTTCTCTCTGAATGTAGACTTCTATCTTATTACTTTAGATGTCTACATTACAGAAATAATTGTTCTAAACCTCTACAGGTATTTTATGCGATGGGGGAGCTAGTTAATAGTTTTTGTACTCGTAGGCTATAAAATGGCAAATGGTTTTGCGTAATACTCGCTAATCGCCGTTTTAATCTTCGTCTACGGTAACTCATATTAAATTGTCGACTTGCATTCAACCAAGAAGTCATGCTCTTTAGTCTATTCTGACGCCCTGCAATCTAATGACGTTTTCATTGCCAAGTTGTAATTGTCCGATTTACGATTTTGGTGTCTTGCATTTCATCTGAATTTTATAATATATTTATATTTTATTTTATATTTATATATTTTATATTTTATTATTGATCATAAGTGATCAAACATATTGGATATTTTTTATCGTTAAACATCTTCAATGACATTTTAAATGAAAAATTATCATAGAAATCGCCCGTGGGCAACATTAAGAAGTATTTTACAATTTTTGAGAGCGATCTAATGAAAAAGTAAGAATTATTTGATGATTTATGTTTATTGCTTCATGTGACATATTTAGCAAATGAAAAATTCGCATTAGAACTGCTGGAAATTTGAAATTTTTCGTTGGATCCGAATGGAGATTATTATGAATGAAATGTATTAATTCTTTAATATTATTAGACCTTAATTGAAATTCACTACTAAAGGTATAATAAAATCGTGCATAAAGTAAATATTCCGCGCAAAATGATTCAATGTTAATGCACACATGTGCCAACTAATAATACATGGCAAGAATGATCACAGTGATATATTTGCAATTTTTCTTCTCTAAAATAGAAGTATATGATTTTGAAGTACTGTGTGCTATAATCTCTACCATAATTTCGATGCGATATTCATTGGAAAACTAATTAATAGTTTTCGATTGTTACAAAATGGCAAATGGTTTTGCGTGATATTCGCTGACCGCCATTTTAATTTGCACCAACTGTAAATTTTAATGTATAAATACAATATTTTCAAGTATTTGACTGTTGAATATGAAAATTATAATCTTTCTAGTTAATCAGAAATGTTAATTTTAAGATATCAGTTTAAGAATTGTGAAAAATGAATAAAAAAAGAACCAAATGAAAATCCTGTGTGTTAATTTATTCTTTAATCTTTATATTTTTTATACGATGGAAATGATATCAATCTATTTTAACTGACTCTGTACGGAATCTCTCTCGAAATTGAATTATTTCTTTTGTCATAATAATAATAATAGACATTCAACTAGTTGAGCTCAAATAAAATGTTGTATAAAATTGAAAAATTTGTGATTTTTTATAAGATTTTCATTCTATTTTCTGTGGAAAGAAAGTCGTTCCACATTTTCTAAAAACACTTTCAATTTGGTGTATTCGATTTAAAAAAAAAAACCGGAAAGAATATAAAATAAAAATTTGAATCAAAAATGAAAAAGTCGAGTAATCATTGGCCAAATATTTGAATTTAAATCAAGTCAAAGTAAGGTAGGCCTTTTTCAGTTCCACATTGCAGTTGTGCCAACTGCTGAGCAAATGCGGAACGGCATATTACGTTCTATTGGAAGCATATTGTTGAAGGTTCTCTTTCTCTCTCTCTCGCTGTGTTGTTTCGCATATCATCGAATTTGATGGTCGTGCATACAAGAGGATAGCAATTTTAAAACAGCGTGTACCAGTTGAAATGCCGTTGGCAAAACGTGTGCAGTGTGCACAGTAAGGCAAAGACGTATCTCTGTGTGTGTATTCGTTGTGATGCGGCTAATATACGGGTACGCGTAGCACGCATACAACCATGTCCGTTCACATCATGTGTGTATACGAATGCCGTCGTCGTTGGTTTGTTGGAACTGAATCGCGTCGACATTTTAATTTAGCAGCAAGCACTGTGTGTTTAACATCGCAAACGAAAAAAAGTGTGTGTTTCTGTAGCGACGAGACGGTGAAAAGGAAATTTATTACATTCAAATCGGAGAGAAATTACGAAGTGGTCGAACGATTTATATTTTGTGTAAGTGAAATAATCAAAAACGTATTGTTATTGACATGAAAAACGAAGTTGAAACCAACATTAACAATGTTTAGTTTTCGTATAACGAACCTTGTGTGTATGTGAATGAATGGTGTCGAGTTTGTGTTTGGTAAAGCCAATGAATGCCAAATAAAGAGTGAAAAAGGACACAGAGAAAATGATTGTTGTCCGGCAATGAGGATGAAGAGTGAGAAAAATGCGATGACAAACGGCATCAAAATTATTTATTTTCTTTTCAAACTGATGTTCCGCATTATTTTTGTCGATTTAGCCCCAACCCGTTTGCCCTCTGTGTGTGCCGATTTTTGTCTCTCTTTTCATATTTGTGTTGTTTTTTTTTTTCGATAAAAATGTAGTTGCCCATTCGGCGTGTGTTGTTTTTTTCTCTCTCTCACTTTGGTAAGGTACGCCGAATGTATTCGTTCGAAAGTAGCCGACAATAGCGTTTTTAGTGTACAGTCATAGTGTGCATAATTTCATCGTCGATACATGTAGATTTATATGTATATATGAACGACGCAATATATGTACGGTGCGATATATACAACCATCGGTATAGTAACTATAGAGCGACTGTGTAATGCTTTGTATGCGTATGCGTGTGTATACTCTTTCGGCTTGCCGCACATTCGGTTTCGATGTAACGGTGATAAATTCTCAATTCTATTCTCGTTTTCTGTTTTGAACTCTGGTTCGGTTTGTTCGTTGTGAACAAGAATTCAATGTGTGTATTGTTGTTGTAGTCTTCGCTCACTCTCTTTCTCTCTCACTCGCTCACTCACTCCTTTAAAACACACAGAAAACCAACCACAACCGATCTCATTTGTATGGCAATTGTTTGTTTCATTAGTGTTTTTCTGTGTATTTGTAAATTTAAAGAGCCGAACTTTAATTGAATAGACACCGAGTGAGAGCAGGAGAATGAAAGTGATAGAAATCATTTGGTCGATATGTGTTCTCTCAATGCATATATTGATGTAGCTGTTGTTGTCGTCAGGCATTTAATGTGCCCAAAAATACAAGCGAACACTCAATTATCCGGCATTTGTTCATTTAAATGCATTCTCTCTGGTTTTTTAAATGGCACTGCATTTTTCATTTCAGGCCCTATTTCTTTTTCTTCATTCTCACCAATACAGTGATCGTACGATAGTCAACGCACACACTCTCACGTGCCATTCATTTTATATGTTTATATTTATCATCTTCATTTTTTTTAGTGAGAATTGTTTCGTTCGTAGACGTGCACATGCAGTTCAAGTTGAATCGTTGATCGTCGGCAATTCAATTTCTCTTTTTTTACACTCTCAATTGCATATTCGTTAGTTATATATAAGTTGAGAGCTCAAGTCGCTCCTTGTTCAACTTTTTTTTAAGTATTTTGACGGAGAGTGTGTGTGTTCATAGACAAGTAGATAATAATAAAATAATAATTAAATTTAAAAGAAGTTTGATCATATTGAATCCGGCATAATTCGCTACTCCAGTAAGTGTAATAATACAATCGATAGCCAACACAGACATACTTTCGCAAATGCAACACTCAATAGTTACTCTTCTGGTTTTCTTTTCAATTTCTTTTCTATTGGAGTGCATTGATGCAGACTCGAGTAAAAAAACCGAACGCCGCTTGTGTGATTATATGTGTGTAGTTTGCATTAGATGTGTGTAGAAATGAACGTATGAAGTGAATAGCGTACTTGTCATTGCCCTTAAAAACCATTTTCAAACGAGAAATTTCTAATGTGTATTTTTATGTTTTATGATTTTGTATTCAAGTTCCAAAATACATTCGATATACACAATGTTTTTTTTTACATTTCATTGATTTTTCGGTATGTGCGACGCGCGCTTGGAATTAATCATTAAGGAAAGAGACAATGAGAATACATCATAAATTATAATGCATTTCATAATTTCTCTCATGTTTTTCATCTTTCAGTCGCTGCTCGTTCTTTTTTATCATTCATTCTCTCTGTCTCTCTCTCACTTGCTCTATTTGTTATTTGTTTTTCTCTTTTACTTTGATCGAAACGGGTTGAAGTTGAAAGTTGCTATGTTTTGTGCTTATTTACACTTGAAATTCCATTATATATAAGTAGACTGTGTGTCATCATTCGAATGAAGATAAGCATCGCATTAAAATAGTCTCATTCTTTTTTTACAAATCGACGGCATTAAAAAGTGTTTTTATTTTTATTTTTACAGAGTAAATTTACTTGAGTGAAAATAGCCATTTTTTTTATAAAGAATTGATTATTTATTTAAAATAGCTGCTGTTGCTTCCAATTAAAAGCGGGAACGTTTTGAATATTCAAATCTTTAATATCAAGGCTATCCGGCGATATATTTATAATATTTTTTTATTTGTTAAGAACAGACATTATAATGAGATATTTTCAGCCAGATGAATCAGCTCAGCCAGATATCGTCAGGAGCTGAAATTTAGTGAAAACAATAGGAATGATTGTTATGGTTATAATTACACTTACATTGCTACAATCACTATAACAATCACTTTTATTGTTTTCACTCCATTTCAGCATCTGACGATATCTGGCTGAGCTGATTCATCTGGCTGAAAATATCTCATTATAATGTCTGGTTAAGAACGATCTATGATCGTTGGCAGTTTCAGTTTTTGTAAAACATAAATGAAGCACGCGCGCGACTTTTTTTTTTTGAATGAAAGCGTTCAAGTGTTACGACATATATGCAGTATGCATCGGATATACGATATTCCACCACTTTATGTCTGGTTCATTTTTTTAAATCTCATTCCGTTGGCCGTTGCTTACAACGCAAATATTATTCAAAATATCTGCTCGCTGAGATAAAAAAAAAAAACGCGCGCACAGCAAGATTTTTTTTTGTTCACCTAGATATTCGATTTAAAGCATGTATTAAATATCAAAACGTTAAGATAAAAAATCGCTATCGAATTTTGTATACAACACTGTGCGAGCGTGTGTTTGTATTGGCCGTTGCGAATGCTGACGTCATATTTTGTTTTGAGTGCGCAAAAGAGACAGATCGAATTCTAGGTATATTTTTGTGTCGTCATTTCTTCTATTGTTTAAATATAACGATATTTTAGCACACACACACAACAAGGTTGTTTGTTTTGGATGTGGCATAGAAAAACTATACGATTATGGATATTTTTGGCAGAATTTTGCTAAAACACCAAATGAACTATAATCAAATATTTTGCAATCGGAGCGGTTTTGACATGAAACAACCATTTTTGAAGCAATTTGTATGTTTGCATTTCGATGAGGAAGTCATTTCGCTGAGTGGTCAATTGTTGTGTTGAATTTAAAAATTGACATTTTTCATACAGTCACATCGGCTGACCAAAGAAAAAAAACTTCATGAAACATTTTTTTTTTCAACAAACTTTTCAACAATTTGGACCAAAATAAATATTTTTCGTCATTTTTCTTGTGATGACTTCTTCGGATGAAAAATGTCTCTTCATCAAAAAAAAATCTCATTTTTCGAGGTAAACAATAAATTTGAATGGTCGAATCAACTTTTTAACGGCCATTTTCGTTCAATTTTGGTATTCAAATCTGATCTGAAAATCGCGCGCCAAAAATTCATTTCCAATAGAAATGGTCGGTTTTGACAGAATTGAGCGATACGTTGATGACAAACGACACTTGATCTCCCGTCTCCAAATGCGGAACACACACATGCACATCCATTCGAATGAGAGAATATCGAAGCAGCCCAAGGTCGCACACTCTCTCTATATCTCTCACACTACCACCATCATCACTTATACATTCTTCGTACAAATGTGACAAATAGCGCAAAGAAATTACGATTTTTACTGATTATATTACGTGACGAAGAGTGTGAGCGCAAGCAAATAAAAAAAAATCCGAGCAAAATGATGAACGCGTGAGGCGATGTCTAATTTGAAATACAAACGTTAATTTACAATACTATAAATGAGTTGCTACCATAGCGAAGTATGAAATTCAAATTGGATACGCTGCGCAGTATTATTGTGATATTTGCCAATCCGCGTGCAAATAACGTTGACAACCGAGTCAACAGTCAAATTTAAAACTTAGCCGTTTTTTTTATTCACATGTGACAGTGCTGATTGTTAACGATTTTTTTATTTGTTAGTTGTCTTGAATTGAGTCAGTGCCTTATAGATATATTCTATATTTAACCAGCCCTTCAATCACACGACTGTAAATAGTACGGGAAAAAATCATTTGAACATTTGGAAAAATCATTCAAGCAAAACGATTTAATATCATATTTCATGTCAATAAGAACAAAATTCAGTAGTTATGTTTCATGTTTGAATTGTATTCTAACCAAATTGTTTCGATTTCATTTTTATTTACAGAATTTTGATATAGTAAAACATTGAAATTGAAATGGAAGAAGAAAATAAGCGAGAAACTCGTCAGCGATCCCGTTCAAAAACACCATTGACATTGCGATCAAGTGTCGATCGTGACATTGACATTGATGGTGAAAAGAAAAAAGTCAAAAAGAATCCAACGGTCGAGTAAGTATTATTTGTTTCACTTTTCCACTTGACCTTTTTTTTACCTAACGGAAGCCTTTTTGCGCAAAAGAAGCCACGGACCAAAGGAAACCTTAAACTAAATAGGTTCCTTTTGGTATCGGTTGAGTTTTAAATGAATTTGTTAGAAGCGACTTTGATTGGGTTTGAAATTGATTTTTAGTCGTATTTTACATTCAAATCAAATTAAATTTGTGTAAAAATGCAAGTGATTCAAGAAAATCGTTTAAAATTGTACAATTCCTAAATTCTTATTCCTTTCCAAAATCAGAACAATAAATGAAGAATCTCCAGCACCGGTTGTCACACAGCGTTCAACACGCACCAAACGTAATGCGGCCAAAGCAACAACAAACGATGTGGCCGAATCGAATTCGGTAAATAAAGAGACAGTTGCATTGATTGCAAACTCGGTGGCTGTGGTGCCACAGGCAATATCCGCAACTGAACAGACCGTGACAAAAACAACAACAGTCATTTCATCGAAAACGGTAAAAACAAGCAGCGGTGAACAATTATCAAATGAAAAACAGCATCAATCACAAACAGTTACAAAATCAACACGTTCACGTGAAGCAAATCAAAATGAATCGAATTTATTGCTGGAACAAAATGCCAAACTGAAGACAAGCACACCGCGTGCCAACAAAGATGGATCGTCGGCCAACAGCAATAACAGCAGTTTCAACAATATCAGCATAACAAATGGCACAAATTTGGAAGATCATGCCGCATTCAAGGAGTACAAAGAGGCCGGTGAATATTGGAATAAATTCCCAAAAACCGATTATACATATTCAAAGTTGTCGCAACAACGTCGTGAAGTAAAGCCGGGCGTTATTGCAATGCCAAATATGTCGCGTCGCAGTTTGGAACATCATCAAACCCGTGTCAATGATATGATACGCCGTGATCCAGCGCAAGAGTCATTTTTCCGTAGTCGATATGAAGCATTGACCACATTGCGAAAACGTCGTGCCGCCGAAAATTACTATGATTCACAAGACGAAACTGATATTTCATTCGGTTTGAATGGCAGCCGATCGTACATCGATTCACGTTCGTACTTCCAACGTGTGATCACTGTGATCACAACATTTTTCTCAACCATTTACTATCGCACCACCAGCATCTTTCGACGTGAACAGCCAAATGTCTATTATGCACGATATGCTGAACCGCAAAAAGGTATGTGCACCGTCATACGAGCCTTTTCGAATTACGATAATTACGATTTGTCTAAAGAACATTCTTTTTTCATCACGAATAGGTATCATTCGACGATCTTGGGATAGTATTTGCGGCGCATTTTTATCTGTGTTCCGGTACATCTATCTATGCATCTCATCGATTCTATTTCTCGATTCGTGGGCATTACAATCGTCATCAAAGG
Organism: Contarinia nasturtii; assembly: GCF_009176525.2. Taxonomy (NCBI): domain Eukaryota; kingdom Metazoa; phylum Arthropoda; class Insecta; order Diptera; family Cecidomyiidae; genus Contarinia; species Contarinia nasturtii. The sequence goes on from NW_022198708.1 coordinate 1,071,785, forward strand.
GTAACAAAAAGAAGGGCTTCCTCATTGGTCTACTTATTCTGTTGCCACTTCTTCTCTTGGCCGGTAAGTTTATTACACATTTTATTCACTCGATTTTCTCTTATTTGGTCATTTCGAAGGGCAATGTCTTTTTCAAAAAGTCTCTTTTAAAATTTAAAAATGCCAAATTTATTTTCTTTACATTCACCCCGCGATTCATTTCACATTAAATGCCAAAATATTGATTGATTTTTTTTTCTTTCCACCAATTGTCAACAATTTTTCTTTCAGGTACATATTATTATTATGATAAACCCGCTCCAATTCCAAAATTCTCCTTTGACGAAATTATTGATCCACAATTGGTTGAATATGTTAAAACAACTAGCATTGATAAATACAATGAAGCGGTTAATGCTACATCAACCTATTGGTTGTATTTGTCAGAGTATGCCCAAAATTCGGCCATTGAAGCCAAGAAATTGTGGTCCGAAAATTTCCCATACTAAATTCGATCGAACAAATCACATGAGAATCACAAAGAAAAGCCATTTCAATGAAGTAAATCGCTTTTTTCCCTCACTCAATGAAAGCAAAGGAAATCATTAATGAGAACAAATGCCACAAGCACATTTCAATAAACATTTATAGCAAATACTCCATTGTCATTTTGAAATCGATCGGAAAATACATTTTGATTCATCGGACAAAAGACATGTAGACGATTGACGAAAACATTGTCCGAACAATAATATACACCACATTCTCTGACCAATATAGTACAATTTTTTATTTTAAAAAGAAAATGTATTTCAATTTCAATCATCACTGACCATTGCGAAAAACCATCGCACACATATACAATCGTCTACATTCATTTTGTCATCGTTTTTTTTTACATTTATACATTTATCACATTTAGACTTTTTATGTTCAGGTATTAAAGAAAAAAAATTACAACAAAAAAAATTGTCATGGTATTTTAGATGAATATCATTCAGTTGATTATGGAACAAAAAAAAATATAATTAATTTGCAAATATTATGACTGCATTGTTTGGTCGCCAAAAAATTTAATTAAATCCGCAATGGATCATTAGAAAACAAAAAAAAAAGAAATGTAGAAAAAATTGAATTGCCATGATTTAGATAATAGTGTTAGAGTATTGGCTTTGCTCATCTCCATTTCATCCAGATGCACACCGAATTGATAAGCTCCATGCTTTGCATGTCATCATTGCTAAATCCTACTTCACATAAAAACCTGAATTTTCAAGCGAATTTTTATTCGACATTTTCATGAGTTTTATTTAAAAACAAAAAAGAGATTTACCATGAGAATTTCCTTTAAATGATGACGTCTTTTTTTATTTATCTCTAGTTTTCACATTTCAATGATGACGAATGCAAATCTTCTTACTCGACAAATTACATAAAAATGTTATCATATGATGTAAACATTTGTTTATTATGTCGACCAAAAACTATGTGTGTTTATCCCGGCACTGCAAAGCCAATTCACCTAGCAGCAAAAAAAGTCTTTATAAAAGAGCAAACAAAAAAAAATTCGTTAAATGTGACGCATTTCTAGTATGGAATGAATTTCAATAGTCCCATTGAACAACAATTTGCACTGTAGATGAGAAAATCGCTCACAAGTCGATGCGAACCTCATGGGTGTCCCTAGGCATTTTCAATAATAATCAAAAACGAATGATGCACACAATTGTCGTTCACGGATAAAAGACATCCCGATCTATTTTCTTTTTGATTAACAATTCTTATAATTTAGTTGTATTAAGATTTAAGTCACACTCAATCACTCCATTTTCTAGAGATTAGAATGCACTAGCACATCATCTAACCGTAAATAAAAAATCTAATCAATGTTTGACCATGAAAAAAAACTCTAAATTGTAGAGAAATTTTCGAAATCCCACACACACACACATTTCACACCCGCAAAGGTGATTAGAATACCAAAATTTTGGGCAAACCAAATCATATTCAACCCACCAATCACACAAACACATACCTTTTTGTTCATTCCAAAACCCCATTAACTCGAACCTTCATCGAAACTACCACAACCACCACACAAACCAATTGACTCTGTTTGATAAACGGTTCGAATACAACTCTGAATAACAACACAACTTGCATCCACGCAATAAAAAACCGGAACATGACACACGAAAATGCAAATGGAGAAGGATAGAGAGTATTTAATTCTTTTTTTTTTGTTGATCAATATCAAAATCAACCGATTTTTTCCTTAAATATGTCAGAATCATTCTCTCGTTTTTATTTATTTGTTTCTCTGTTATTTTTTTTTTTTGGTCTGTACTTTTCTTTTCCAAATCAACATAAATTCATTAAAGTTCGCAATTTGTTCGTTTTTTTCATAAATTTCTTCTTTAGTATGTGAATCGTAGTTTTAATATGTAATTCAATGAACATAAACATTTATTATTGAAGAAAAAAAATATAAGAAGAAATACTACTGTAGAAAAAGGCAAATGAAGGAAAAGAAAAAAAAGAGAAATATTTTTTGATCGCCTAGTATGAAGTAATCGGAAATAAAAAGAAGAAAACTAAAACAACAAAAAATGTGCACGAGAAATGAAAATTTTATATAGACATTTAAGGCATATTTTTTTTCTGTCGCAAAAAAGGGAATATAAACCCATATAATATTTGAGTATGGAATTGTATTTTTTTTATATTAAAGCAAATCAATAAAAACCGAGAAATATTTCAATAAAAAAATGAAACAATTTTTTTTATAAAAAAACACACACAAACACACGGAACAAATGATAAATAAATCGTGTCTTTTTTCTTCTATTGTCCATGTTGATTTTTTTTACATTAATTTTATATTTTATTTCGTTCGTTCGTTTTATTTTTGTTTTCGAAAAAATAGTCCTCTATCCTTCTTCATGATTTCAAATTTCATGGAAATTTATGTGGTTTTACGGTTCTAAATAATTCATCAACGTCAACGTCACTCACCAAATATATTAAAAAAAAAAAATTAATTTTCTTTTCTCTCGTATGAGAGAAAAATGATAAAAATAAGTGAAAATTAGACAGTTTTTGGGATTAATTTGCACATTGTTGAAACAGTTTGTTCTTCAATTAGATTCGTGGCTAGTTTTTGGCCACAAACTTAGAACCATAAAATTTAATTGTAATTTTCCATGAAATGTTGCGTCTATGAAAAGGTTTGTGGATTATTTTTCCCTCACTTTGTCTCTTGGTCTCTTTTTTTCAATATCCCGATTTCAAATTTGATCTGAAAATCTTTTTAAAAAATGGTCTTGGTTTCTCTCGACTGGCGATGCCAGTGTGACATGTAGTGTAAGTATATTGGTTCTCTTGATACGAAATCGAATTCTTTTTTCACCCATCTTTCCTGAGAAAAAATCTTCATCGAAAAATGTTTCTGGAATATGACCTTCGGTTTGGTACTGCCAGTAAAATCAGTCGTTTTGAGATATTCTATGGGATGTTTTTAACTAGCTCACTTGTATTTGCTATCTCCAATTTGGACGCGAGTCATTCTTATTTACTCTTGTTGTGTGAAGAAAGAATCAAATATGTTGGATCTTTCAAGTGATTCACTGCTCTCATTTACTCTCATACAAACAGAGCAGACGAGCTTAACGAGATGAGATATTTCATCAAGTTAAAAATCACTCTCTGCGACAAAACTTTGTCAAAAATTAAAAAAAAAAAACACGGAACTGAAAAAATATTGAAAAATGAAGGAACATTTTCTTTGAAGATTTTTTTGCACCAAAAAGTTTAAAAATAACATTATTGCCAATTTACTATATAATATGATTAATCTGTAAGTATGGGACTTTCGTTGAATCTTTTACTCGATTTCATAGAACAGAAAAAAACTTTTTTCTAACTAATTATAAAGTATCGTCACATGGATGAGAAGTTGTTTTTTTTTTCGTCACAAGAACACCGCAATCGTCATACTTCAATTAACTTTCCATTTTTTGACGATTTTTTTTCTCTTCTTGAATTAATGTTTGATTTCCAAATTTACAAATTTTAGCATGGAATTTATCTGAAGAGTCCGATCGAATATTGTATCGAAAGCATGTAACTGATACGTTATCGACGATACCATCATCATTGCCATCGTTTCCCGACTCTGTTCATGGAACGTTTGATGAATTCGCAACACGAACGGCAAAAGTTATTCCGATTGCATTGGCATTAATTCGTACGCAAACATCGAATGTGAGTGACAAATTAAAATTTCTGTTCGATTTCAATTGGAATTGGTTGCCAAATCTATGGCAAAGTCGAAACTATCAAATTACAAATAACATAAAAGCGTCACTATCACCGGAAGAGTATCAAAATATATTAGGTCACATCGATGCATACATTGAAACGGTTATCAATAAAAAGGTGCAAACTTTGGAAGAGGAACGATTGCATCGCGAAACAATAATCGATCAAAAGTTGGCATTGCGTATCGCTACAATTGTCAAAGAACAAATTATCACCTACAAATATACGTTGACCAATGAGGATATCGAGCGTATTGCGGAAGTGGTTCGACTAAAATTGGCCGATGAATTGAAAAATGAACCAAAAATATTGCCCTTTGTATTGTCACAAGATAATTTGGAAGAAATTTCGAAAATTGTCAAGCAAAACATTGAAATTCATCATCATGAATGGATTGTTGCACAAAAAACCGCTGATACACCATCAACCACTGACATCAAAGACATTGACATCGATGAAATTCTCTATAAGATTTTAAGTTCGAGCAAATTGAACAGTTTAATTGATCAACGTATCGATGGAAAAGTAACGATTTTAACCGGACAGCTATCTGATCATCAGTCTACAATTGATCAACTGCAAAATGATGTGAATGATCTCAAAGAAAAATTCCGTAACGTGCTTACCGCAAATATTGCCATTCAAACCACCGTCGATCAATTGCAAGGACAACAACATGAATTGGACGAAAAGATTGTTTCGGCACAAAAACAAAATAATGAACAATTAGAGAAGTTTCTACAAGAAATTGACGCCAAATTGGGCGTTTTTAATGAAAATCAATTTAACGCCATTGACAATCATATTCGCATTATACTTGCTGATATATTGGGATATAAATCGACAGATGGTAAACCATTGGAAAATGCTGATCTTACCAACTGGATTCGAAGCGTATTCGTGGCCAAAGAATTGCTGGAAGAACGTTTATTCGAACTTAATAGTAAATTTGATGATCGCATCCACGATGAAATTAATCAATCGGCCGATATTTTAATAAAATCCGTTAGTGACACCATTAAAAAGGACATCATGATTGCCATTGAAGAAAAACAAAAGAAAATTAGCGCAACTGGTCATGCAGACAGCATTTCACTGGACGAAGTACGTATTCGGGCTATTATCAAAGATGCACTTGCTGTTTATGATGCCGACAAAACTGGAATGGTTGACTATGCACTCGAAAGTGCCGGCGGTGAAGTTTTGTCCACTAGGTAAATATTCTTTTTCTATTATCCAGAAAAATAATTAAAGAAAAACATTTATCCTCTTCCAGGTGTACCGAAAGTTTTAATGTAAAGTCGGCGGAAATCTCAATTTTCGGTGTACCATTGTGGTATAAAAGCAATACCCCACGAACCGTTATATCACCGGCAGTCCAACCGGGTGAATGCTGGTCGTTTCAAGGTTTTCCCGGCTATCTTGTTCTTAAATTGAATAACAATGTCTTTGTAACTGGTTTCACAATGGAACACATACCAAAAAGTCTTGCACCAAATGGTCGCATAGATTCGGCACCAAAATTATTTACAGTTTGGGTAAGTATCATTGTGCATGACGGTACTTTTTGATTCAGTTTGATAAATCTTTGATGGGCCGACTATTGGTGATTTTTGAAATATTTCCATACCCGTTGTGCGTAGAAGTCAGTTTCATGATACTTCATGACTTAAGCTCTCATACGAAATGATATGATGTGTGGCAACCATCGAGATAAATCAATTTTTTGCAAAAAAAAGAAGCCCTTTTTGGCTCCACTAATTTGGATCAGGTCAACCAAAAAGAGAAAAAACTGACTGAAATAAAAAAAGCTAAAATGTCAATTCTGTGAATTGATCAAACATTCTAAAACCAAAAAAAAAAAAATTTGAAATTACAGGGTCTGGAGACAGTGAATGATGGTGAGCCACATCAATTTGGCGAATATGAGTACTTAGAGAATGGAACAAGTTTGCAGTATTTCCCGGTAAAAAATTATGATGCGCAAAATGTTCGATCTCACAATTTAATTGAATTGCGCATCGAATCAAATCATGGTAACAACAATTACACATGTTTATACCGATTTCGTGTTCATGGTACGTTGACGCCGTCGCTTAGCTAAATTTGGTTCGAGTCACGATCGAATCGTAAATAAATCGTACGACAATAAGTGATCGTCGGCCGCACAAAATTGACAAGTTGAAGGAAAAACAGTCGAACAAAATGAAACTGTATTTTTTTTTGTTAACACGTATTTGTATAGCACGCGTTAATTAATGTATCTCTGTACAAACTATTTTAAAAAAAATTCTGTGTATAGTTTTCTCCACCCTATTGTTACTAGTTAGCTTATAAACGTGATGTGAGTGAAGCGAAAGAAAAAGAGCCGTAAAATAGAGATGGAACCGTCAAGGTTTTATATTATTGTCGAATCTACCTGTTACATACATTTTTCGTATGTACATTATAATTTGAGCGCCTGAATTTGACTAAATTATAGTTTACCTCGTAAATTAGTGTTATGATTTGTTTTAAATTGGTACTTTTTTTTAGTTTGATTTAAGTCCGAGATAATATTGTATTACACAAGTCATGCGCACATTAAAAATGTGTGTCTCGTCAAAATAAAGAATTTTAACGTGAATTTTAATGGAAAAAAGAAATAACAAAAATTAAAAACAAATTCGTCTATGTGTCAATCAATAAAACCGGCTCATTAAATGACAAGAAAAAAAATCTTCATATCACAACAATCAAACAAACAAATTATGAATTACACGTGCTCGAGACAAAAAAAGATCATTGTATAAATAGAATTTAAGAGTCTTCAAATGAGTCATGGTGCATAATTTACAAAGTTCAATCGATTAATCTCTTTTTTTTGTGAATAAGTTCTATTTTCGTCTAATTACATCGAAATTGAGTTTGAGCAATTTCGGCTCAGTTACCAGCGAATTCATACACCCAAACTTCCTTCTTTAAATGTTGCATTCAAGATTACGCTTTATTTACTGTAGGTTATTTTGCACTGCACCAAACATTTTCCGAATCTTTGCTCGCACGCGCAAAGAATTCATCACAAAACTATATTATGTATATTGATTATTAAGAATGAATCCTATAGAATCGGCGCTACTTGTTAAATGATTTAATTTCTCTCTATCTTTTTATTTAGCTTGTATTTACATAAAAACGTACCTTAAGATCAGATCATAATTACCTTATAAGTTGCCTTATAGACCTAAGCATCAATAACGCTCTTACACCGACCGATGGCAGTGAAACGCATGCGTCGCGTCAAAACAAAAAAAGATCAATGATCGTCTCAAAGACGTTTTAATTGACACAAACACACGTGCATACGCAGTATATGAACATTTCTTGTTTCTTAAATTGAAATTGAAGAAAATATAATAAAAAACGTACATTTTCACAATGATAAAGGTTTTATTTTTTATTTGGTTTCATTCATTTATTACCAGCTTTTTCTACACAAAAAAAGATAAATTTCTTACATTTACAGTTTTGTTGTGAGAATATAAAATATATATGGATATTCGAATGTTGTTCATTTATGGAAACAATTAATATATGCCTCTAGATCATTATCTATTTGGTTATTGATAATGATTGTAGTTTACACGGTAAGTAAGTAGTTTTGTAGGTAAGTACCACTTGAACACTTGTGTGTCACTTGCACAATTTACATCAGACATACAGATTTTTGAATTTGATTAGACATTTATCAGAGAGAATACATCAACTTTTGGGACACACTTAAAAATGATAAATCGCTCAAAGACAGAATTTTAACAATTTTTGCAAAAGTGGGGACCCTTTCCAATTCTACTAAAAAAATTCTTCAGAAGCTACTTCTCTGCATTTCTTTAGGACGTGGGATATCTTTAGTTTCCACTATATTAAAATGTAATTTTTAGGTCAAGATTTTTAAGGAGTAATGATCCGGTAACATTCTCTACAAAAAATCATTTGTAACTGCGGAATAAAAAGTCCCTTTTTGCGTAAAACTTCATGACGGAATCTTAGTTCTATAGTTCCTATTTTATGAAATTTTCTGCTACGTAATGGCCAAAAACGACAAAAAAGGAAAGAATATTTCTTTTGTTGTACTTTCATCCATCTTTGTCCTCGTTTCATTTCACGTTTATCAAAAATTCATTGTTTCAATCAAATAAATGACATCAATTTCGCACGTGTAAAAATGAGAGAGTGAAAGCAAACAAAAAATGGAGAAAAGTGCATCAACCTGTCTTGACTGACTGTGACTGTCTCTTGAAATAAAACACCTAAATGACATAATTTGTTTGTTAGTTGAAGTTGAGTCATTATCACCAGATTACTTGAGAGGAAATATCCACCTTTTATGACATTTGATATTTACGCACAGCTTACATTATTTATTCACGAAGATTTCGAATGTTTTTTATGCACTCTCTGCTAACAAATTCTCTTCTTCCTCGTGGAATCTTTCTCAGCTTGAATCTGATGGGTTCAGAATGTATTTTAAAATACGACGTCACGATTTCTTTTTCTCCGTCGCTTTCTCACTCTCTATTTTTCTTAAAAACAAATGCATTCGGTTACAGGGTTCGTTTTTTTGCATTCTCTGTATTTGATAAGAAGACTATATAGTTGAATGGTATACAGAAATTCTTTCAACGCTCTTTTTTGTCTGCAAAAAAAGGATGATGTTATTTGAAAAAAGTGTAAATTCCATGATATGCCTTTTTTTGCGATGCAATCTTCTTTATAATACGGGTATGTTATTGACATGAATGTGTGCCAAATATACCAGAAATTGAAGAGCTTTATATTCGAGGACAAATAATTTCCGAGATTCAAACGAATGAACAGCTTTGAAAACTATTTCTTTCGATATATTAAAATCAGTGTCAGCACATTTATTTGTTTAGGTTCACTGTATAATCTTAACGCTATCAAATTGAAAAGTATAAATTAAAAATTCTATTTGACCGATAGTACTGAAATGTATAAATTGAATATGAAAAAAATACGTTTTATTTTGCGGTGATACCTTTCCTAATGTATTTCATTTAAATTCTCTTCCCGGGACCATCATCAAAGTATCATTGAAAACATTTTCCCATTCAAACAGAATGTCTCTAACTCATTTCTCTTTTTTTTTACTTTTCAAACATTTTTCGCATACAAAATCGTTTTTAAGGATCTTCATGAAGTCCTCTGTCTTCCCTTAAGCTGCACGGATGCTGCCATCGTTTATTTCATTTAAGCTTAAACTCTTACGTTAACGGTATATGTGTATACTTCCGTTCTGTCGACGGAGAATTCATCATTGTGGGTCGTTGTTGGCGATTTCGATGATGATGATGACATTTGAGCGAGATGCGGTGTCCATTTGCGTTACATATATATATGCGAATGAAAAAATCCGTAAAATTGGTTTGTGGTATTTTTTTGAGGGGGATTTTTTATTTTTCACTTGATAAATCGATAATTCGAATTCGGCTTAATGCAATATAACTTTGTTCATTGTTCCTTGAAGAATATAATATAGAAAATTAGGATATTGACAACGAAATTATTACTTGACAATTGGCTTTTTTTCGATTTTTAATGTGAGTGTGTATGCGTTTTTGTTGTATGTGTGCGTGTTTATGGTTTAAGTATGTTTTGCAATAAGAATATATAAATTCATGGGACCATCGACCCATTCGACGTTAAACTAAAGGAAATCATAAAGAAAATCAAGAACAAAAAAAGTCAGTTCCTTTACCTTGGGATGAAAATATATAAAAAAACCGTCCTTTGAGCCACTACTTTTGTACAGTCACAAATACAAAATTCTCAACTATAAGTGCCTTTCGACGTATTTTCTACTTTGAACAATTTTGTTCGCAACTGTACGATTTTTGTATAGCGACTCAAATACAGCGTAAACAAATAAAAGAAAAACCGTGCATAGTATCAAATGCCAAAATTACCGTATGCTCTCCGTTCTAGATCTTGGTGATGAGTAATCCTTCGACAAGCCATTTCGATGTCTTCGATAGTCCATTTGTGTGTCGTTGCCAATATTTCGCTGTTCCCGCCATATCGATAATCGATGACGCAGAGCTTGTTTCACCTCCGAATTCATGAAGCAATATAACAACGACACCGAAAATCCCTATTCCATTGAAAATAACAACATTTTATTATATGAAAGCAGAAATTTGGTTTAAAAAGAAACCTAATGCTGATTGGAGATACGTTATATGCAACCGCTTAACATAGTTTTTTCATTGGTTTTGTATAGGAATTAAAGTAGTGAATTTTAGAAGTGAAAAGAAACAATCCTTATCACCTCATCCTCACTTTCACAAAAAATCTATGTACTATGCTTTCTGACATCAAAATTTTGACAAAAATACCGCAAAATGCTCTGTACAATTTATCCACCTCTCTTCAATTTAAACTCCCACCCACTTTATTTTTGATCAACAAATAAAATTAATTTTCTTCCAAAAACTGTCTACTAACTAATAATGATGAGTGAATGTCGGATGTTGAAAGGTGTATATTTGTGGTCTTTTCAAAAAAGTTCCAAAGTGTTTGTAACGTGAATCGAAGTGTATCGAATTTTGGCGATCAATTACCTGTGTTGAAATGAGAAATGCTTGTAGAACATAAAATAATTGGCTGCTAACACCGTTTGCGGGTCCAATCAGTACGACCAAATATGTGATGCCAAGCAATGGTATGAGCACAAGTAGGGCTTTCGATGCTTTTTTATACTGTCTCGTTTCGGCTGTGTTCGCTGATCGCAATTTAATTACGAGCACCTTAACAATACACTTTTAGATATAACTATTATAGTTTAATAGGAATTAAATGTAAAAAATTGCCATTTACCCACATAATCCGAATGAGAAAGAATAGATTAACGAGCAAACAGGCTAATTCCGAACCATGAAATATCCAATCAACCAGCGATTCATGCATCCATGTGCATTTCATTTGCACCTAATTCGTTTCGGTTCAATATTGTTTGTTTGAGGTTATTTTACGTAATACCGTTTTGTAATTCATGCAAATGCGTTCGATGCAATAATTAAAATGTTAATCGTATAGCAACATTTCCATTTTAATTGAAACATTTTGTTGTTTTTTTATATACTTACCGTTGGTCGATTCAGTCCGTTCGATTCATCGATCGTTGCAAATGATTTGACAGCTGTCCAAATAGCAATTATAATACCCGGGCAACCTATTGATAAACAACAACAATTGAAAACTAGCACATTTCATAAATATGATGAATTATAGCGGCGGGTACTGTGGCTAAAACGACAGTGTGGCTTGTGTTTTGTGCGGAACGAAAATACTAATATACATATAGACCGCATAATCCACGGTACCACCATAAAATTCATATCTTTTTCCGTATGTAAAGTTATGGGCTGCCGTAGTTAGATTTATTAGGAAAATTGGTGGAGAAACCATGAAAGCGACACGAGAAAAGTTTGTTGCCGCATATACATTTCTTTTTTTCTCTCCTTTCTTCAACAACAGGAAATGACTTTGAATTTTGCGGCAACTTGAATTTGCGGTCATGCAAATTGAATTGACTCTCAAGCTAAACAGAGTTCGAATAATTTAAGTGAAGGAGCTAAATATCGAAGATGTTTTGAAAAGTTTGAGTACAAGAAAATAGGCGGAAGAACGAGACAAGAAAAGGGTAAGAGAAAGAGAATGGCGTGGATAGGAACTGAAATAGATTGAAAGCATATATGTGGATAAGAGTAAAAGCAACACACTTGGATCAGCTTGGATCGAGAAAAGGAAAAGTAAAGGAAATGTGTGTGTGGGGGGTGAAAGTATTTTTTATTTTATTTTCAGTGAAAAGTTGTAGAGAAACTCGATTGAAGAACGTAGACACGATTGAAAGTAAGTTTAGATCAAATTTTATCATCTCTGTTTGAAATTAAGAAAACATTATTTCAATTTCCGCTTGACGGACATATTCTATCATGTGGGTTAAATGCTTGAGGCGAACGCATATTTTTCCATTAAAATTACTGTGCAAAAAAATAGGTTGACTCTCCCTCGGGCATTGTTTTTAAATTCCCATGGTTTTGTGTTTATTTTGGTAAATTAAGTGCATTCAAATGATAATTATATAAGTACTGTTTTCCTCATCACAAACATCAAACAAATCAATTGCAGCTATAAATTGGATTATTAGGCGAAATGTAAACATTTCACATTTCATGCAGAAACATTCCACATTTTTTCTAGTGAAAGACTTTTTATGATTTCAAACTTTAAGGGCTAGCTACCTTTTCGACTGATAACAACACTTTAGTGTGCTTAACTTTCAAATCAAGCGAAAATGAGCCCTCACATCGTCACAAAGGTAAAAATATTCAAAACAAAAATATGTGTGTTCGACAGGATAAGCAGTAGTGCAAGCGAACAATGGCTTATCAATATACTTGATTTACTGGCACGTTAACGTTGAAATTCCAATCGGTTTATTCCTTCGAATAAATTCAATGCGAGCCCATTTTTCCATCGATATTTGTTTTTCGTTCAAAACATTGGTATTTCTATCGATTTAGTCTTTATTCAACAGGTTCGAATATGCTCTTACCCATATTTCATTGTTCGTGTCCATATACACAAAGGCAGAACCAATTCTGGTATGAAAGGGGTCTAAGTGAAAGTATACTACATGCAACGGACAACACTACCACACATTAAAAACATTAAAAAAAGAGAGAATTTCTGGAGAGGCAAATGATATGGGTGTACACGATATGGGAACGAATTTAAATTAAATGAATATGAATAAAGAGATTCAATTTCATACCCCATCCAATGAACGCGTACATTTTGAACTTCATGTTATCACCCGAAAACGTTTCCACGACCAGCATATAAAGATACAATCCTGCAATAGAAGAAAATCGCTTAAAAAACGACAAAACCACGGCTAAAATAAAATTGTTTGAAATTTAATAAAAGTAGTTGAACATTCTCTGGTGATTTAATGCAACAGACAATTTTTTACTCTATTTTTATCAGACAATTTTGCGTTTTTTTTTTCAGTTGGAAATGGGTAATAACGTCACACAGTCGAGGCAGAAACTGCAGTCGTTTGTTTGCGAAAAAAGTTTTTCCGCCATAGAGCAACGGAAGGCAACACAAATATGTCATCATTTGTTGGTAGACATTGTTTTTACTCTTTCCGAGAGAAAAAACACGATCGTTGTTTTTATTAAAATGTTATGTATTTAAAAAAATGTTTTAAGTAAACATGGGGTATGCAATGTTTTTTTGCCTTCCGTTCGTATAGAAAAATCGAAGTCAACATCGATTGACTTCCGAGTCACGACCCATTTTGTTTATCACCAATTATTTCGAAATATGCACTTTACATTTTATCAAACAAATATGTTGTTTGTTTTTAAATTGGATAAATAACGTCAACTATTTGGTAAAAATAAAAAAAAAATCACTCTATTGTTTTTTGTGCATTTTCCGTATGGATGCGTTGATTTAATTTCAACAGTGCCATAGCTTGGGTATATGCACGCTTCGAATAAATTTGCTCTTTGGAACTTATAATAACATACCTTCAACCAGCATCCAAAAGAAGTTTGTCAATGTAAAGTAGTGCAATAAAATAACAAGACATTTGCATCCGAAACCGGTTGGATCATTTTCCGTTAGCTGCAATGAAAAAGAAAGAAGGACGTGAACCAATTTATGGATATATTTCAAACAAAAGTAAATATAAACATTTATTTCGAAAATGTTTGCGAAATGTTTGTGGTAATTTGTTGAGTTTGTTTTATTGTTTATGGGAGTGTTATTGCTAAATTACTACAGTGTGTCACAAAAGTACTTCAAAGTGCATATATATGTCTTATACGTGAATTTCAACAATTTTGATTAATTGAAATGATTTCAAATATACATCGAATGTGGCCAACAGTTTGGCAAAGATATCTTTGTTATATAACAAAAATTTCGGCTGGTGTCACATCACTTGTTCTTTCGTATGTATTGTACACTTTGTACGAAGTGCAGAATTTGTAATGTGAATAAAATATAAAGGCTTAAATGTTGCCTATCGTTCCAGGGGCGTGGAAATTGGTGATTGAAGGTTGCTGAAATTTTGCGGAGGTGACAATTTTTTAGAAGGTAAATTTAAGTAAAAGACAATTTTTTTAAAATAAAAATAAAGATGGAACTTGGAACTTTAGGGAGGCTATGGGGAAACATATTCAAAAATAACAAAAAATGAAAGTGCTCCGATTTCAATAAAATTCGGAAAACATTTACATATACAATACCTGTGAAAAAATAAGAATTCTCGCAACTGATTAAAACAATGATTTCTGAATGAAAAATGTGTGAGAGAAACTAAAACAAATGAACACTTACCCCCAATCCCAATGGGATAATCCAAAGTAGCGCCGATAAAATATATGTTAAAAATAAATTACAGTGGATGGTGTTTCGCAAACAGCGAAGATCTCTGATAAAGAAAAAAAGCAACACAATTAACAAGAAAAATAGGCAAATTCACTGTGAGATTTCAGGTCATATTTTATGGTATAAAATGGGTCGTAATTATTTTGGTACTCGTTTCAAGTTCAAACCTGCTTCCTAATGAATGCGAATGACAAAAAATCAGCGACCAAATATTTACACTGTCACCTTTATACAACAACAATAACATATGTACGTTTGACAGTGGATTTGTATGTTCCTAGGGGATCGGATCTCGATCAGAAAATAGCGAATTATTCGATATTTTGCGAATTTTATGCGAAATGATTTGTAAGCGATGGGCCAGTAAAGTTGTGATTTAAAAAACAATTCGCAAACAAAACGCTATGAACGTGAGACAATTCGCAAAATTTGTAAGTTTTGTATGTATCAAATTGTGAACGCTTGTAAACGAGCCAAGTGAACAGCGGCGACGCACGAAAACGAAATGAGTGAATAGCGACAACGAACGAAAGAAAAAATGTTATCCGTTGCCGCTATTCACTCACTTCGTTTTCTTGCGTCGCCGCTATTCACTTGGTTCGTTTGCAAGCGTATATTATATAGTTTGATTGTGATAACTTTTTGCGAATAGCTTGCGAATTGTATGCGAATTTCTTGAATTATTTTACTAAAATGACGACTTTATCATACAATCAATAAATTTTGTCCATTCGCGAATAGATCATTTCCCCTAGGTATGTTCTTTTAAATCATCATTCAACCGAGAATCTATTGAACTATTTTTTAGGTCTGTTCTTACCACGTCTCTTCTGGAGTAATTTGGAATTCATAAAATATTTCTGAAATTCGCTTATTTTTATACAGAAAAGAAAAACCTTGAAAATATTGAATGCTGCGGTTACAGATCCCAAATGTTGGTGAAAAAGTTAAAGCAAACATTTTAAAACTTATCAACTTACTTGAAATGTATGAAAACAGCCAAGCCCAAGCTTAATGCTATCAAACTGATTGGATAACCGATGCTGTAAATGTGTGTGGCAATTTCAACGTATGATGCATCGATTACTTGTGCTAGATTCTCCTCCAATGGTTTACATAGCTCGTAATTAGGCCTATCCCAAGTTCCATTTGCATTACAAAATCTTGAAGCATTTTCTATTCCATTGCACATTAAAAAAAAAAAAATGAATAAAAAATGAAATTATACACCAACAAATTACACATATCGAAGATACAGTATGAAATGAAGGCCAATTGCGAAGCATTCCAACAAATACATCAGGCATAACGGAAGATTATTATTACATTTTTACCATAAATCATGAGAGAGACGCCTTTGACGACAAATTCTGTTGAATTCAAAAAAAAAAAACAAACACAGTCTGCACTGAAAACAATGAGTCCCACTTTTTTTATTGTATTATCCGGTGCCAGTGGGTTTTATGTTTTTATTTTTTTAATTTCACAAGATTTGCATAACACTTTTGGCGGTTATTCTAATTTATCTGATTTCATCATATATTATTTTTCGTTCTCTCATTTGCTTAGAGCGAGCGATAAGATAATGTCAACAAAATTTGCGACGACAAAGCAACGACGAAGAAATAAACCACAAAAATGTATAACAACTATGCGCAACCAAATTGTATTCTTCTATTTTTATCTGTGTGTTTGAATTTTTGTGTGTGTTATTGATACACACGATTATTCATTGACGCCGATGGGCACTTTTGTTACAGTGCGGCTTTCAATTTTTCATTATCAATAAGTTTTGTAAAAATTTATTGAAACCATTTTGTGGGCAATTAAAATAACATTTCGACTTTGAATGCATAATTAGTGTCTTTTCATTATAATAACAACTCAATCCTAGACTAAATCTGTTCCAATATGTAAAAAATAAATGTTTAAATCCACTATCACATTTCTTGTTCTTTAAAAAAAAAATTTAAAATTATTTTACGATTTTGATCATAACTCAAAATCAGGCATTCTTCCAAAATCAGGCATTCGGAATTGAGGAACAGAAATATCTTTTTTGGTTAAAAAATAAAAACATTGTCATCCTAAATTTCGGAGGATCCTCTTCGGTGCTCAGAGAAAAATGTCTGCTCAAAAAATGTCCAATGTTAGTAGGAGATAGTTAAAACGTAAACATTTTTTACATTTAGTGACAATTTTGATTGTAAATTGTGATTTGGGTAAAAGGATTTTCAAATCACAATTAAGAAAAAAAGAAGAAGATATCTCCTAAAAATAGTGAAATATATTTTGACCCCATTTGATTCCACTATATAGAGATTTCGCTGTTTATTAATGACAGCTGTCAAAACAATCTTTTTTTATATGCAACTGATGTATTTCACAAAGTGGTTTTCTGCTTAAATTCAAATAATTCTTCAGTTAGATAAAACAGTAACAAAATTCAGTAAAATGAAACGAATAATTTTTGCTTATGGTTAAGTAATTAATTGACGCTTCAGAATTTTCAAAAAAAATTAAGTTAAAATACAACTGAGCTAATTTTCATAATAAACCAAATTCCACAGGGGGATATTCATGCAATTTCTAGTTTCAAAAAAAAATTCTAGTTTTTATAGTGCGTGAAGTTGGCTCTTCATATTATATGAAACATATACAATGTGTATAAATTTTTTTACTGCTAATTGCTGCTAGTTTCACTAGTTTCCCTAGTATGAATATCCCCTTGAAATTCCATCAACAATTATGGACCAAGTATCCCATTTAACTCGTGAATAGAAGAGCCGATAGAATCGATTTGTATAATATATTAATAGCTCAGTGGCTTATCTTTCGAATAAATTTGATAATATAGGAGGTCTTTTTTGAAAATTCACTTGAATAACCTTCTGGAAAAATTCAAAGGAAATAAACGTATAAGCGCCGTCGTCGTAAGAGTTGCATCAACACCGACTATAACAAATTCATCATGTCCACTTGAAAAATTTGAGATTCACGCTAAAGAGCTTTTTCATTAGATTGAACGAATTCAAGAGAGAATTGAATCAATAGAAGGTTTGGTCTACTCATAAAAAATGTCAGAAAATCGTCGAGTAATCGAGAAATACGAACATTTTTACTTTTAAAAAAATGAAATTGTATCTTTTATGAATAAAAATACGAATAAAATGTGCAAATAAACCCAACTCTTTACAATGGTGTCGTCAATAGATAAAAAACACGTTTGAGATACTTTTCATCTTATGAAGTGGGACTGAAACCACTTGATAGGATCAATTCAAGTTAACCAAGATTTTTCAATTCCTAAGGTTTTCCCTCTTTTGGTGTTTTGACTATTGCGAAAATCTGTTTTCCGGGATTTTTGACATGAGAAAACTGAATGTGGCTTTTATCTTACAATTACAATAAATATTGATATTGATTTGATTGAATTATAAGAAATGTGGATTTTTGTATTGAATCCATGCATCTGCTTCTGCGATATCGGAATAATGTAAAATTTTGCATACATGTTTTTTTTTGGTACAAAGCACTTTCTGAAAGTTTCGCTACATTTCCAACCACATTTTTTAGAATACCCACAGCCTTGATGAGTGTCAGAATGTAGGTGACAAAATAAGATTTACAAATATTTACGATGATAAAGCAATTAACATACATTTCAGGATGAAATCAATTCAATTTTGAAATCATAAAATTCCCTCATACAATGATTTTTGGATAGAATAGATCCGTAAGATCTTCGCAAGATCCGGATCCAAGCGTGCGTACGTAGCCGCATGATACATACATTCCTTACTCCGTAATGCTATGGCATGCGAATCAAAGAAGGGGAAATAAGAATAACGAATTTGCGTGCGTATTATATATGTATGCATCATGCGGCAGCGTACGCACGCTTGGATCTGGATCTTGCGGTGATCTTACGCATCTATCCTATCTAAAAATCATTGTATGAATTCCCTTCTAAAAAAGAAAGGTATATCACGGTAAATTTGAATGCGTTTTGTTGGTAGCTGACCATTATTCATGTGGTTTCATTCCTTAAAAGTTCGGTGTTTTAATCAATCCAACTGGAATCACTGAATCAGATTGTTTGCAATTTCATATTGTGTGTCAGTGTGTTCGTTAAAAGTTTTCCTATCTATATCATGCGACATAATTCATGCCTAGAAAAAAGGTGACATAAATTTGTTCCGAAAAAAAGAAGAAGTTTTCTTGAAACTGATAGACAAGGTCATCATCTTTTTTGATGTAAACAAGATAGGCATATTTCGTCGTATGTTTATGTGCTCGACCCTTATTAATATCATACAATATTATATTGTCTGATTTGAAATGTTCATTGCTCTGGCCAATTTCCATCATCACGGTTGAATGAACTTTCAGCGAAAGAAGTTGCGAAATTGTGTCTGTTCTAAATATGTAATATGATTTTTTTTTAGAAAATGTAATTTTATACTCACTTGAACTGTCATAGTTAATGCCAGACATTTTCGAAAAACATTGTATGATTGCGGATGTGTTTGGTGGTGTGTTATGCCAACATGAAATGGAATCGAATTCAATCGGACATCCGATCGATGTATTCGCCTGTATTGTGAAAGAAAAATAATGGAAATTAAATGGCATTGTTGTTAAACCAGAAAATGAATCTCTTTGCATAAGCTTTGATCGTTTTGCTTGACACGAAACATGTTCGAAAAATCAATATAAAATAATTGAATTCATGAATAAATTTAAAACAGTTGAATTTACGCAAAAAGAATATGTTTCATTCGATACATTGTGAACTCCTGTGGATTGTGCGACTGGTTTATATATTTCTATCTCATCTCACACAAAGCATGCAAATCGATTTTTCTTCTTGTTAATTTCAAATCCAAATCGTGGTTTATTTTATAAATAACCGACTTCAATTAACATAAAACCAACGCAATTTTATTGTTTACATTTATACGTCGATGGAAAATTATTCAATACGATTTGAATTCAATTTGGTAGAGATGTTTTAATTTTCAATATCGTCAATTTCACGACGATGACTGATATGATATGAGAATATATGAAATTAAACAAAAAAATCGTTTTAATTTCAGATCAGCATTTTCTTTCTCCGCCAATTAATTCGACGGAATAGAATATTTGATCGAAATTCGAAGCATAATTCTCACATTCATGAACATAATTTGGCCGTCGATTTTTATTTATATTCAACGATACCAGTTTGTTCGACATTTTATGCGAATATCCATGTAAACAACGAACAATGATGTGAAGAAAAACATGATGAAGACGGAAAAAATAATACAACAACGACAACGAATCGAAAAAACGGCATGTGCTGACAGCCTATGGACTTTAGAGGCGACCAAATGCAGCTTAGCGCGTGTGTGCTTTTTTTTTATTTAAGAAAATCAGTTCAATTAGAAACAAGCTGTTACCGTTGCCAGTCTCTATTTTATATTCAATGTCTTTTCTCTTTTTTTGCTACCTCTCCACCCTGTTCTCTATTTACCAATCTCTCTCTTGTTCTCTTTGACCTAAAATTTTCTTTTCATTTTTTTCACTCATTTTGCCACCTCCCCTTCCTCTTTTCCATTTTTATTTCTTTATTCGTTTAAAAATTTTCGCCACCAAAAGAACAATTCCGTCAAATAAACCCAAAATAAAACGAAGACCTAGAAAAAGTGCTCCGCATTTAATTGAAGGGAACGATGAAAGAAAAATATTCATTCTAAAATGCTTAACAGTCTATTTCCATGGATTTTTGTTTTGTTTGCATTTCTTATATTTGAATGTGTAATAATTTACACGAACTGTAAGCGTTGAGATAAAGAGTCCGCAACAGCGACAAAGCAACAGAAAAACAACCGATAAAAAAGTCAGTTGATCAATGTGAAAAGAGCAAAAAAGAAAAGAATCAACAAAATGCCCAAGAAAAAAAGTCGGAAGTTCAATTTTTATTTCGAATATCGAATTGGCAACAGAGCTTGCATAGCCGATGAAAAAAGAGCGAAATAAGAATAGAAGTTGAATGTTTTTCATCGGCTTATTTTGATAAACAACACAGGCCAATTTTTTTCACACATTTCGACAGAAAAAAAAGAAGTTTTACCGATGAAGAAGAAAATGAAGAAGACGCGACGTGTGATTATAAACCGGCGTTTTGTTTATTCATTGCGCAAATTCTGTTTATATACATATATAGATCAGAGTTGATGTAAAACCTAAAACCCAGCTGGAAATTGACTTCGAATTTTTTGTTTCCATTTTGGCATCAAATCAATCGAATTGGATTTTGAATTGAGAAACTGGGCAATGATAAATTGTACGATATTTTTCGGTGGTCACTTGGTTTGATTGTTGCTTCCGAAATTGATTCCGATCGATATATTATGAGGAAGCAGTGGCAAACAGGAAAGGAAGAAGAAGAAGAAGTGCGTTGAGCCGCCACGCCGGAATTTAGCGTATTGAAAATGCTTCGTCAAGGTTGAAAATAAATGGGTCCATATATTTACATATTTGCCTTTTCTTATTTTTTTTTAAAAGGTGAAATTCATGAGAGAGCAAGAGAGAAGGTGAGGGGTGAGCAAAAGTAGAATGTAAAAAATTGTGTTCCATGTAAATAATAAATAATTAATCTGAATATAAAGAGGAAAAAAAATACAATCTCGAACAACAAATTGAGCAAAATGGATATCTAGGGAGCAAGTGATCAAGAAAAAAAAATGTTGAAGCAAACAAAAACCATGAGACACATTGTGAATTGAGCATGTGATGCATAGCAAGCAAATCGAGCACCAAAGAATTTAAGAGCGTGGCGAGAAAAAAAATGAGAATGAGCGCAGAAACATTTATAAATGTTGAGTAAATATAAGAAAAATCCACTACATATCCCGCATACTTTATTTACAATTACGTATACATACGATGCTGTTGTTTTTGGTCTTGTTTTCGCTTTCATTTTGGAGCCGTGTGCTCATTCCATATATTTCTCGGCATATTTGAGACTTCATCTGATATGTTTATCATTATTTAAAAAAAACTCATGTGGAAAAACTGGGTGAAATGTTACTCTGCCTAGGCATTGCGTGGAAACGAGACGGAAAATATTTCAGTCGCTTTTTTCGTATATTTGTTTTTTTTTCTTCCCATTTTATCTTATCTGGAATATGTAACGAATGATGGTTGTAGATTTAGAGAACCGCAAACATACACGGTGCCGGAGCAAGAGAGATAAATGGAGAAAAATATACATCGCAATTATTCGAAGCATTTTCGTCAAGAGGTAAAATCACAGCAAGACAAGTAAACGGCACAATGAGAAGCATTTTTTACAATATATGCCATTGTTTGACATCATTCAATTCACATTGTACAAATCAAAACGACATTCCAATTCTGCACTGCTAATTCATGCAGTGTAAAATACGACGGATCTTTTTTCACCATTCTTTTGTTTTCATAGCTTCTGACGGTTACGATCCAAGGGAGGCGTAATTTTAAAAAAAATTCAATTGTGTAATTTGTTAATCTTTGGTGCAATCTGTGGGGTGCTAGGTGGGGTGATTTGGGGTCTTCCAAAAATAAATTGATGGTCCAAAAAAAGGTCTTCACTTTCCCAATGAAAATCTCTAGCTAGAGGGGGGGGGGGTGAATTCCAATCCACAATTTGTAAAGGGGTAATTTCCGGCCAGAATCTGTGTTTTTTCACTTTTTTTAGAAATAAGATACCCAGGTGTAAAAATTCAAAGAAAAATCCGTGCGCGTAACTGTGGCCAAGTAGGTTACAAACAAAATGTTTCAGTGTACTTTTCATTGTCATGTTCTACAACCTTACTAAAGATTATTATCTTTTTATCAGTTACGCATAATTTGCGAAAAATATTGTGAAAAGTATACGTTTGTTTATCGACTAAGAGAATTACGGGTTTCATTTTGATTTACATTCTTATGATATATGATAACTTGAAATTGTTAATTTAATTTTGCATGAACATTTCATCAAATTGAAATTTTTCTCGAAAAAAGTTGGTTTCATTCGGAAAATCTTCGATAGTTATAATTTAGATGAAAAAAGACCACTTTTTTATTTTAAACAGAACTTAATTAAATCAAATGTATCAAAATATTTTCACAATGGGGTGCATATTGGTTTATGTGGGCAAATAGATTTGCGAAATGATAAATCACATTTGTTTTGGGCAGAGGTCGATGATGATGTAATGCCAACCAAAATGCCGACTACAATATGATAATAAAAATTACAGAATGGTTTACCAATTGAATTGTTGAATATTTGTTTCGTTTTTTTCTCATCTGCAAATGACAAACGCAAATAAATAAAACCAGCAGAAAATAAAAAAAACTCAATCAAATCTTTACGAAAAATACTGTATACATTCTAATTTCAATGGAGACTCTGAACTGATGGATGATTTGTTCTAAAATTGGAATTACTTTTAAAGTGACTGACTCTGTGAGTGCAATATCTTGCTTCTGTAATTTTCAAATAAAACCGTATTTTTCCAACCGATAGCCTGATCTATGTTTTGCAATAATGAATGAGTGATGTTGTCTGGTGGATAAAGCAAATGCGTTTTAATTCCGGTCGATTTACATGGTTCGCGTATACATCTCGCTGTCTTTTCGCTTGTTCATATTCCGTTTGATGTACACTCATCACTTCATTAAAGTGCGCTCTTGAACAATTTTCATTTCCGTACGTTCCGCACTCAACTGCTTGTTATTTTCTTCTTTATTTTATCTTGTTTATAGTCTTATATTTGTGAATGTTGATTGTTGAATTGGTATCGTGTAAAATTGTCTGTTCTTATCATTCTCTCAAAATGTAGTAGTCACAGGTGTGTGTGAACGCCAGAAGACGAGTGCGTGCATGAATGTGTGAGTTTGAGTGCTTATCGACGCTGACGATTTAAAATGCGTTCATTCTTCTTTTTTTCGGCGATGAAACGAGATAGATATGAAAGAAAGAGATGTTTTATCAAAACGAAATGAATAATGGTTTTTACCTGCGATGAATTTGATTTTGTCAGTATCAAACAAGTGGTTTTCATATCGTTGATGCTACTGATCGTACCGTGAATGATATCGTCCGATGTTGCGGTTGAATCTTCAAACAATCGACTCCCCAGACTCGAATCAGTAATATTCTCCATTTTGCAACCACCTTCTTTTTCTCCGTTTCTTTCGCCCACAAAATAACTTTCTGTTTTTTTACGCTTTGATAGCACTTCAGCTAAGTTTATCTGTTTGTTCTTTTTTCTCTTGAAACTCTCTGGCGCCAGTTTTCACGCAATTTTTTTTCTTCTTTTAAATGTCATACACTTCGCCGGTTGATGTATTCATATCACTTTTCGATTTATTGAATGAATGGAATGAAAATAATGTAATTTAATCACATTTTTGATATGAAAATTTCAATTGAAATTCATTGGTTTGTTTAACACTCAATTTAACAACTGACATTATCTAACCGATATTCACTGTGTACATTTTATTTATAAATGCACATGATGATCTTGATCTCTATCTGTCAAACTAAAGAGCGCACACGGTTTCGTTTTTCTTCAATAATTTAAATAAAACTTTGTTTAATTAAAGTTTCTACCCGGTTTAGTTCGAATTCACACGCAATGTTGTGAGATGATCTATCAAAATACATGACACATCATTGTGATTTCTTCATTTAAATGAAAAGCGCTACATTTCGAAATGCACTTCTAGATAATGTAGTCAGTGTTATTGTTTGCGCATTTATTGTTTACATTTATTTTGTTGCGTGGACGTCAATCACACGTAATTACTTTCATTTGATTTTATTGTTTGACGAGGAAAGCTCTCCGTATATTATGCAGGTGGAATATTTTGTTATTTTGGGCAAAGCACTTGTAATTGCAAATTGAAACAAGACCTATTATAATTCACTGTCACTGTGGCCTTAAATGCACGTCCACACAATTCCCATTAGATGTTTTTGCTTTCAATTGCATTCCAAATGTTAACACGATTTTGTCTGTGGAAATGAAATTTATCAAAGAAAATTGCATATAAAATTTTAAAATATATAAAAAAAATCCAAAATGCGAACGCACAAAAACGTTAAAATGACGGCGTTTAAAAATGAAAAACTCTCGCGGAAAAACGATAATAAGTGTGCTGGTCGGCTTGCAACTGAAACTGGATTGTATTTAAAATAAGAACAAAAAGGAAACGGTAGCTCAAATCAATAGCAGCATCAGCAACAACAAACAACAAAGACGAAAAAAATGTATATATGAATCGGTGTTTATTGGCTCTTATGTATATATATACATAAATTGTTACAGGTTTTTTTTTTATTCGTCTTGTCTCCGTGTGTAATTGGGAGTAAGCGAGAGCAAAAGAGACACGGTGTGCTACGGCTACCAATAAATGCGTGCCTTTTTCAAGCAACGTGAAAGATTCAGGCTTGTATTTTGGTTTTTTTGTGTGTCACGGAAATCACAGTGAGGTACACACGATATACATATATTCATTCGAAATATTTTGTGATAGAAAATGAATGTTTCGATTACAAGCGAATGTGAGTATCTCACACTTTGCCGTTTGTGTTCGGCAACAGTTGAGCTCGAGTCGAAAATTATAATCAGCTATCGATATCAGTAACGAACAAACCGCATGAGATGGGAAATGGTCGAAGCAAAATGAAGGATTTTATTCGTTGTTTTGCTACATTTTCTATGTCTATTTATGAGCTTGTGGTATACGTTTATTCATACACACAAATGACAACTAACCTCAATATGAACAAAAATGGACATAAAACTCAATTTATTCGAAGTCTCAACCGTTTTTGGTATAAATTTTAGTATGCATTTTTCCCGCTCAAATGCCAAAGTGATATATGTTGAGCACTTAAATATTTGAGCGGAAAAAATCTGAGCTAAAATTTATCCCAAAAACGGTTGAGACTTCGGATAAATCGAGTTTTATGTCAATTTTTGTTCATATTGAGGTTAGTAGTCATTTGTGTGTACACAGTATTTGAATTGATACACACACATACAAGTGCTTGATTCTGTCCTTGTCTTACCACACTGCCGTACGACCGCTTGTCGTGTAGACGGCCCATCCGTTGGTGCTACTACTACGGTCGCTGTTTCTGTTTGAGTTGTTGTTTCTAATAAATATGCTGCTTACAACTAAATTAAATGCTCTTTGATCCTATTGGATCAGATAAAAAGCAATTAAATACAACAAACAAAACGGCAAACACTAGAATAAAGACGCAAGCCAGAAACAATACCATGATGCATCTAGAGATCAAAATGGTTTACTGTTTTGTAAAATGTCTAAATTCTGGCTAAATCTTACTCTCTTTTTCATTCTTAGTGTTTGTGCAAAGTAGATTTCAGCGGAAAATTTGCACATAACAGCACTTTGAGTTCGAAGAACAAACATTTTGGATGCGCTATGATAATTTTTTCTATTGAAATTGTTCACACACCTTCAAATCGGAAAAATCTCTTGTACATACATGTACATGCTGTTTTACACGCATCCAAAATAGAAGATTATAAAAACCGTTTTTCGTTATCAAGTGTACAATAAAACGCGTCCCATACATTGTTTCACAGTTATATTTAGCCGAAATAGTTAATCAATCTCTCTTTCTCTAAATTCGTCTTGTATTTTTTACTTGTGGTTTTCATGCGATTACGATTTGTTCAATTGTTACTTTACACCGTTGATTTTTTCGCCGTTTTCATCATCACAAAAATGATTCACTCTTGGTCGATAGCCGCTATTGATTGTTTAATTCAGATAGCGATTTAAATTTCAAGTTATTTACAATAATTTATCCATTGAAATACCGGTGAAACAGCATGGGTCATGACACAGAACGACTGGCGCCAATTCAATTTTCAAATGTTTTCAAACAAACGAAAACACAAATCCAACTGCCAAAAATCCATTTAATCCGAATGGCAAATTCACATTGTGAACACCGGACGATGATGGAATTTAAGTCTGTACGTATACACATGAAACAAAAAAGCGATGATCAATACTTGAAACTTGTGTCATTTGATGATATGGAACGAAAATTTATGACCATGCTTGAAGCGAAAAAAAAATGCGTTACCTGAAACACATTGACACTTTTTTTTCGTGTTTGAGTATTTTTACTTTTTATTGGCGTATTACCAAAAAACCAGGCCATTACTCTTTTCGTGAATGAGCATTGTGAACTTCTGACGTTGGACTTTAACGACATAACAAAAACAAAAACAATCAATAATTTTACTTTTGGACACTTCAATTAGACACTTTTTGCACACATTGACCAGGATTCTTTTGAATTTCGACTCGAAGTAATTCGCCGAAAATATCGGCTATTTTTTGACGAAGTGAATGAATGAGTTCAAAGTTTACCATTAATAACAAAATATCAAAAAAGAAATAGGCGTGGACGGGAATTTTTTTAGGAGGGGTGATGACACAATTTTGTAGAGGGTACAAGACTCTCTTTTATCTAGTGTAAAAGGGATTCCCCCAGCAAAACCTCTAGCAAAAAGGGGGTTTTGGTCCCACTCGGTAAAAAATTGATTGCGAGGCTCAAAAATCCCTAGCAAATCAAAAGAATCTAGGGTTCTCAAGAATAAAAACATTCCAAAAAATGTTCGGGAGGTTAATCCGAACCCTAGTAATCTTTGTCAACACCTATGCAAACGCGGAATTTGAACGAAAAACAGCGTTTTCATTTTCGTTCGATAAAAGATGTTTTTTTTTTTTACAAAAAACTGCAATTAAAAAGAGAATGAAAATAGAAAAATATATCATGAAAGGATGAAAGAAAACAATAAAATTTGAAAAATTGAATCAAAAAAAGCTCTAAAACGACCAAAACTTTCAAGAACATTGATCTGTACATACAACAGGCAATGTGCTTGAGTATGTGAAGTTCAAATTTTGAACAAATGCATAAAAACAACAAAACCCGATTTGATTTATATGCATTGATTTAATGTCTATTCCACTTGGATGAATTTGACGTGAGTGTCAACTTGACTCAATCAAAGTGATGCAAAAATTTGCAAATAAATTGCAAAGATTTGTAAATCGTTCGAAACGATTTGATATGGTCTCATATTATCGTAAAAAAAATGGTGTTGAGCGCTTATGACCGTTTCGATTATTTGATTCATAAGCAAATAATACGGTATGTCAATTACATAAAAATGAATATACACATATGCGCGTAGATTTCGCACGGTGTTTTGAACTTGCAATGAAATTCTTATTAATGACTGATTTATACACACGCACATGATAGCTCCTCAACTCTCATTAGCACTTGATCTCTTGCATCGTCGTATTATTTATCTCGTTATTATTTATAAGCTGTTGATCCATCAACAAATTTCTCACACGAGCGCTCATCATTTACTCTCTTACGTTTAATTATGCCACTCACACAAGATAATGGCGCACATTTTTTTGTACAATAAATTTGCTTTAATTTATTCCGTTAATTGAGCTTACGACGCAAGATTATAAGCGTGCAACAGTCTTTTTCGACCATTTCAACAAGTGGGAGTTCTAATCTATAAATCCGACGCAATGAATTAATGACTACGAATCAATTGCATATTTATTAAGTATGAAGAAAAAGTAGAGAGCAAAGGTTACTTGAATATCGAAAGAATCGATTGAAACTATTCGTTGGAGATAATTTCTTGTTATCTTCGCCTTTTTTGCGAATCTAAATCGCAACTTTAACGCATTTTTTTTATTTTTAATATTTTTCTGTGTAAAATCCAATTAATTATTAAAAAATATCATTTAAAGTGAAGAAAATGAACTTCATGTAGCCTTAATCTCCTTCATCAATACAATCTTTGATGATTGACGGACTTTGATTATTCATTTTAAGTAGAAATCACCGAAAAATGCATCCCGGGGAGAGAAAGAGATCCATGAAAAGGTCCATTCTTAATTAGCTTTACATGGCAAAAAAACGAATCTGAAACGGCAAATAAATTTCATTGGGTTGAAAAGGTTGTATTTTGATTGATAAAAAATGTCCTTATGATAATCTTGTGTATTCAAAATGCAATCAATATTTGAACTTCAACCACTTCAATACTTCGCATCATTTTGATTCATCGTTAGACGTTAAAAACCATAAAATCAGCGAAAAGCAAAAAAAAACTCCACTGACCTTATCACCAAGAGTAAAAGAAGCAATCAAGCGTCTGTTTACAATGTAGCGCCATAAAGATAATTTCATAGTGTGCAACTGACATACTCACAAACATACTCTCTTATGTTGGTTTGCCTCTATATAAAAAAAAAACCAGAATGAAAGTATTTTTGATGTATGTATATGTGGCTCGTTTTATTGCCCAAATTCAAGAAAATTCTATTTGGAATGTTTACTGAAAAAGTTAATTATTTGTTTTTTGATTATAAATCAATTAACAATGATTTTTTTGTTTTGGTTTGTCTTTTTTTTCTTCTAGCGAACAAACGAAAGAGAGGGATAGTGAATAAAATGTGTTGTTTAGTAAACAGCAGTTACACCAAGTGTCGGCTTGTCTTTGCGCGCCAATTATCAAATACAAAACGAATTATCAGTTCAAAAAAGCTACTCCCTTTTTTAGCAATAAAAGAGAAAACAACGAAGAGTAATATTCATGTTTGTTTATATGTAGAAAAAAGAACACGAGAATCGGTAGAGGTCAAACGATCGGAGATGTTTAAACGAAGTGAATGGTCGGCATCTCATTCAGTTTAAGCGACACAACACATGCTGTCGCATCAATTATTTCGAATATCATTTTATAGACTGACAAATCAGTATTTTTTCGAGATAAGAATCTTTTTAACGCATATTTAAAAAATGAATTCATGTATTTATTCGTTCATACATGGAAAAGTATTAACCGCAAATGAGCGTTTTTTTTGAGGTGCTCAGTGAGTTAATCCATATATGTATTAAGTTGACGCGTCAATCAAATGAAGCGCGTAAATTCAACAAAAATATACTCGAACATTGGATTAGACATTGGTTTGATGATCATGCGTATGTGTTGATGCAGCCAAACATTTAAAATTAAAATGTTCACACACATTCTGCGACACATCGAGGATGTCAATTCTCTCAATGTCTGTGTTGCGTATTATTTTTGCTTTTTAAATTTTCCTTTATACTCTTTCGCGTTCTTTCTCTATTACTTTTTGCTGTGTGTCGTTGATTCTGTTCATTTTCACTTGCCTAGGTCAAAAAATTCTTTGTTGTTCACAAAGATAATAGCACACTCGTAGACACCCATAGAGACAGTGCGTACGAAGTCGACAACAGTCATAATATTGAATTAAAAATATTGTGCTCGCAAAAAAAAAAGATGAACGTCAAACCAATATATTTTACGGCATTCCAACCGAATGGAAAAGTTTTTTTTCGCACCAATAATGAGCATCACAACAACAAAAAAAAAACTAAAATGCTCCAACAAAAGCATTTGAACGTAATTATCAGCGGGATGTATGAAGAGAAAAAAATATATGACGAGGGTGCGAAAGCGCTGCATAGAGTGGGAGAGAAAGCATATCAACTCTATCTGATTAATAAAGGTTAAAGATATTTCTCGAGAAAATTGTCTACAGATGCCGCCATTCGTCAGACATTCGCTTCGATCATTGCATTGAAATCTAATTTAATGCCCATAATTTCGATCATTAATCACATAAATATTATTGACAATGTAATAAAAATCACACTCAAAATGATTGAATCTGTTGCGTTCGCCGTAAAAAGCGCAATATAATTTGGTGCAATGGTCCTGCCATCATCACCGTCACTTGCATGGCATATGCAATCTATTTCACAGTTGAGCGCTTCAGAAAAAAATAGCGAAAACCCAAACTTTTATTAATGACCGCGCGTTTCGATTTATATTTGCTTTTGTATCTCTGTGTATCGAATAAATTGTGAATAATTACAGTCATTCATCCCAATTTTTAGATCGACTGGATATTAACGACGACGTTTATTGAGGACGATATTATGACAGTACACACCATATTTTCACCACTTTTCTCGCTAATCGTAAAAACTTTTTCATCATGCAGACGAAAGAGAATGAGAAAAAAAATATATATATATTAATAAATGCTTGCACTGATAATTCAGCGTGAAAAAAGGAAGCAGAGAGAGAGAGAGCAGTTGCAAAGCAGCGCCAGTATCAAGAGCACCATCAGAAGCAGCGAAATTATGAGAAGAATATGGACGGATAAAATCATATTTTCAGCAATGTGAATGCGGTTTCAAAAACATAAAACGCACTAACGATGATGCTAATGACAACCACAACGAAGCAAACCAAAACACATTTTTATGGGGGATGTGGGTTGTAAAATAATACAATTAATTTTTCCAGCACGCTGCAATAGTTATTTTTCGTTGGAGTATTCGACGACGCGGTACATCATCGTGATGTGATGATGGATGAAATGTACGGATGCCACTCGGTTTTTAATATTTGCGTATTTTTTTTTATAGCGGTCAATGTGTTTAAAATTATTTGAGTTATGGTTTCTTTGCTTTTTTTTGCATTATTACGAACGGGAGCTCTTTCATTTGAAATTTATTCCAAAGATTTGTGATCGGTCAGCAACCACCATTGGTTATTTTTGCCATTGGTCATTTATCATCCATCAAGGAATACATGGGAATTGAATGGAAAAATGGCTTGGTTCAATTGAAAACGTTCAGGTGACTCATATGTGATCGTTACGAGAGGGAGCGTGGGATTTAAATGTACTGCATTTGAAGAAAGAACGAAAGAGCAGCAGATGGAATTGAAACGCCAATGAGCATGAAATAAAGAGGCAGAGCGAGAGAGAGTAGGAAAAAACCAGCGAATGAGCGAGATAGGGAGATGAAACGATAAAAGGGAAAGAAAGAGAGAGAGAGAGCATATAAATGAGACGCCAGTAAAAAAAATTGTAGAATTAAATTTTGTAGACGATTAAAGATGTTTATTATTTTAACCATTCCAGTAATCATTCTCGGTGAGTAATGTTGTTGTGAGCTTTTGCAAATTGCAGCCAGAAGGCTGCTTCGATGTTCATTCGTTTGGAATTTGTTGATGGTTCATTCGGTGTGTTTGACTCTTTTTTTTGCCTATCTGTTTGTCTATATGCATGTTATTTCATTGTATGCACATTATTTATGATGAAACAAAGAAAAATCGCCCGCGGACAGATAAAAGCTCACAATGGCAGTGGACGTTTCCGCTTTGTAATGTTCTGAAGAAAAATTCAAAACGTAAAAGTTTTTTTTTTTCTCTTTCAAAAACCAATTTTCTTTTGCTCACTCACTCTTTCACTTTTTCCGTTGTCTTCAACCTTTGAATATTAAATAATTGTATTTTGATTAGAAAAATAAGAAACATGCACCTATCTGCAAACAACCGAAACAAAAACGGATCGCATGAAAAACGGTTGAATCGGTTTTCGTGTCGCATTGTGGAAAAAAAGTAATTGTTTAAATTTCAAATCCAGTATACCACAACAATCAGCCTAAATATATATATTTATATTTAAAGAGCAAATAAAAAGAAAATGAAAAATAAAATTTCATCGAAATGATACAACTCTCACTGGCTTCGACTAAAATAATAAATATTCAGAAAACACGCACTCACACGTTCGTTATACGACGAAAAAAAATCTGTTGACAAAACGAATTCACTTGATCGCACGGATTCAAATACATTTGCTGAAAAGGGAATCCCGAACGCACAGGCAAAAAGTTTTGAATAAAACGAACACAAAACAAAAATGATAAAAAGCCGAATGACAAAAAAAAAGACACGCACAGCGGACAGAATGAATGGAAAAACGATACTGCTTCGACACTCGACTCACAACGCACTGAACTGGCCTCAGTCACAATGATAAAAATGATAAATATTATGTTGTTAAGTTGAAAATCATGTATGCAAAAAATATGATGTTGTCGTATTATTTGCTGTTGTCTTCGCTCTCTGTCGTCGTCGTCGTCTTCATCGTCGTTTCAGAGATAATACGCAAGCGAAGTTGAGTTTGCTATATTGAGCAATCCGACAACTTCACGAGTCACACACAGAATATGCGACCGATGACGATGTCGACAACGGTATACACTGTGCATACGGTCGTGCTTGTCTCTTGCTCTCCTCATACACATAAGCTCTAAGGATCACAGTGTATGTTTTCAAAAACAGCGTGTGCCGTATTTTGGCTGGTTGCCACTGTTGCTTCCGTCGCTGCCACCGCTTCTGTTACTGTTATTGTATATATTGAAGTATATGGTAAATGATATATGAATTTGATGGATGTGCTTGTATGATGTGCCACATCAATCCATTTCGAATGAAAATGGTATTGCGCTCTCCCAAAGATGATATGCGAGAAAGTTGATGGTGAAGTTCCCCGCGCGCACACATACCACATTTTGTACAACATCAAAAGTCAACGTGTTGTGACAAGGAGAGAGAGAGGTAGGAGAGCGTGTGACAGAAAATTAAGAGGAGCACTGATACACACACAATGGCGAAATGAAAGAAAAAAATCGGGAAATTCGACAAACTGGAGAGAAAGACAGAAGGAGATCACGGGAATGAGAGACGGTCCCGAAATGAGCGATTGCATTTGTACGAAAGACGCCGACCAATTGACAAGGTGAACGTATTTTTAACGAATTGTACAAATACCGACGGAGACGACGACACCAAATAATATATACATAGATTTTTTTGTTGTTGGTTTAAAATAAAAAAAAATAACAACGATGGTACGCATGTTTACCGAAAAGGAATCAACCTATTTACGAATTCAAAACCAACAGTTATTTCACCTTTGTAAACGGTATTTGTCG
Organism: Contarinia nasturtii; assembly: GCF_009176525.2. NCBI lineage: Eukaryota > Metazoa > Arthropoda > Insecta > Diptera > Cecidomyiidae > Contarinia > Contarinia nasturtii. The sequence goes on from NW_022198708.1 coordinate 1,105,488, forward strand.
AGGGGATACACAGCTCAAAAGAAAGTGAAAAGTAACGACAACGAAAAAAAAAGTATAGAGACAATGGAATCCGGTGTATAAATTGAAATGTACACATCGGTATCCTTTGACGAATGCGACACACCGAAATGAATTTCAATTTCAAGTTCAATTTTTCTTTTATTCACATTCCACGTTTCCATACATTCTTTTTGTCTCGAATTCTACTAACAATTTTCTCTATTTACATAACCATTTGGAGTCTGTTGTTAGGATCGCTTTTATTCACGTTTATTGAACAATTTGTGATGTGCATTAATTAATTCGATACATTCATAAAGCATGTTTAAATTGCAAACGTAATTGCATTTGATTTCAATTGCTGTACAAATAAAAATATTTTCGATTTGAATGCTTCATATTATGCAAATTGAAAACAATAGCTCATAGTATAAAATATTCGAAAAATTCATTTCGCACGAACAAACGAAATAAATTTTGTTCGATGCTACCTCTATAGAGCTATAGCTCATACCGTAAAAACCATAGCAAATAACATTAGATGTTTGCTTTTGTTTGATACGTATTTTCATTTATTCATTGCTGCTCATTTTGATTCGGAGAATTGACAAATGTCTGAAACCACCAAAACTGAAAAGAATTGCCGACCATTTCGGATTTATGTAAAAGCGGAACAAAATTTGATGCTTGTTGATGTGAATCTTTTCAAATCAAGTTGTTTAAGAATCGTTGGTTTAGTTTGAATGTGGCTCATTTTAACGGGCATAGGTAATTTAACGCGTACAATTAGTGTGGTCGGGATTGAAATTGAAAAGACGTTTCGATTGTTTGGTTCAAACGAATACATTTCTCTTACTGAAGGGACGAAAAAGCTATAATCCATTCCAAAAGTGGCGTCAAACGTTCTGAAGTTCAAGTTTTAAGTGGCAGGGGTTAATTTGTGAAAATAAATAGGAGGTAATCTGAAAAAAGCTTAATTGAAGAACAAAAATGTATGATATTCTTTGAAAATGTGCACATAGATATACGTAAATGGCAAAAAGTCAATTTATACTGAAGGGGCTTCACATAAAAGCATTAAGTCTATATGGTTAAAATGAATGGTTTTCATGGCAATACCATCAATTATCTATTTTAAAAGAAAAACCAGTACAAAAACTAAAAAGATATTTTCTTCACACTGTGCATGCGTACGCTATACCATCAGCTTAGTATGTAGAATATGAGACGGAGACTATTTCACGTTAGACCGTACCGGGCCGACTCTCTTCGGTCCTATCATTTTGTGCGTAATCATTTTATTTCATCATTCTCATAAATCATAAAGCATATTGTTCGATGTGAATGTGAGCGAATGTGTGTTGTGCTAAGCAAGGTTTATTGATACTCGATATGAAGCATCGGAAAATTACTAAATTGACATTTCAAATTAATTCGTAGCAATTTGAAAAATGATTGTAGCTGTTGTGGCTGTACATGTATATTTGTGTTTTTATTTTCGCCTTCATTTTTGCAGCAAGTGCCTCGCTGTCATTTTATAGACGTGCCATCATATAATAGATTCATTGAAACAATGAATTGAATTGTACATAGTCTGCTATTGGCAAGCACAAAGCGAAATAAAACGCTACCTTCTTGCTCTTGTATCGCATGACACTTAACTGTAGTAGTTTTTCTGTATGTACGTATGGATCCAGCCGCCGGGTCGCAGTTTTTGCCGCTTAATTATTATCATTATTATTGAGTTAGCATATTATTTCATTTCGTCAACTGCTCTATGTGCTCTATGTCCTCTTTTTCGGCATAAGTGAGGGTGTAATTTCGGCTCCTTAATATCGTGTCAATTTTAGTGTGATTGAGAGAGTTTCTCTTTGAACGAACGAGGTACCGGTGTCGAATGATAAAGTAACACGTTGCCGACTTGAATTGATCAAATATGCATCTATTATTTGTCTCAACCGTTGTGAAAGTTCATTTACAAAGTTCTCTGGTCAAATATAGATAGGCAATGCTTGTGTTTTTGAGGTTTTGCTGTATCCTTTTGAGTTGATTTTCAAGTGCCAATCTGCAATGTGAAAATACACACGCTGCACAAAATAATAATAATAACCACTAATTGCTGTGACAACTTTTCCATTATCGATTTGTAATTAAGTGCAAAATACATAAAACGCAATTGGGTCACTTGGTGTTCAAAGCAAAACGAAAAAGCAACAAGGAAAGAGAAAATACTCGCGATGACACCAACAACCGCTTATGATGATGATGACGATGATGATGATGATGATGTTGACGGCAGAAGGTGACAACACTTCTTTGTCCAAAATTTACAAAAATCGAATTTTTCAAACTCAATCATATTCCAATAATATATGACAATCACGATAATTATTCACTTGTAATTACATGCTTATCAAATGACATCAAAGTAATGATTCTATTTATAAATCGTCTTTTTCAATCTACCGTCATTGGGTAGACTTTTTTACTTGATTCAAACAACACATTCACGTCGAATTAAATCAATGGCAGTGAACTTTCTCTTGATATGCTAAAACTCAATGCAATCAATCAATGTGACTCACTGTCCAACGTTCATTGGATTGACCTAGTCACATGATCTATTGATAAAAACTAGAAGAACAAAAGAGACGAGTTTATCGATATGAAACAAAAAATGCAAAATTCTACGAAAATATTATAATATACTACTACATTAAAATTAAAAATGATATTTATTGCCAAGCACATTGAGCTATTTTAGGCTTCCTGATTCAGCTGCTAAGGTCCATTTGATAATTTATAAATGAGAGTCTGAAAACCAAAACAAATTATAAAAATTATTTTCGGAAAAAGAGCATAAGAACTTATTCAGCACAAAACGAGAATATAGAGAACTGAGAGTTAAAACAACACATAGAATACTGAGAGCAAAAGTAGCA
>NW_022198708.1:1108439-1126231 GCF_009176525.2 Contarinia nasturtii
TTATATTTGCTTTCGTCAAAAACATGAGACGAATAAAAACTGAGAGTCGAAATAACATATCGCTTGTTTTGTCGCTAACTGAATTTGTATTCTGTTTTAATTCTCAGTTCTGTATATGCTCTTTTAACTCTCAGTTTTTTTCTATCGCCTTTTTCATTTAAAATGCATTCTTATGCTTTTTTTCCGAAAAGAATTTTTATAACTTGTTCTGAGTTTCAGGCTCTCAAATGATTAGTTACACATTCTAATTAAAAAGTTCTTTCGATTGAATTCCATATCAGCACAAATTGAAATTTTACTTGTTAGCATTTTTATTCGATATTTCAAGGTAAATAACACTTTTGACGGCTATAAATAGCTTGAAATATCTTTTAAAAATCATTCAGATTTATTTATAAGGAAAGAGAAAACGATTTTTACAAACATTTCTAAAAATGAAGTTGTTCATTTTGGTGTGCATTTCAATTCTTGGAGGTAGGAATAATGTGGATCATAATTCTGACATCAAAGTAATTCAAATGAATTTACACCATAGTTGGATGTGATGTTCCTCGTATTTCTGGTGGCGAAGCAGCATTGGATGGTGAGGCTCCGTTTCAGTGTTCATTGCAGAAGTTTGGGTATCATAAGTGTGGATGTGCAATCATATCGAATCAATGGATTTTGTCCGCAGCTCATTGTTTCAAATCAATGTAATAAATGATGGCTTAAATGATGATGTTTTGCTTAATGTGAAACGTAGTTTTATACATTAAGCTATGGAATAGTAAGATATATATATATATATATGTTTGTTCAGTGATTTTAGAGAAAACCAGAAAAGATAGAGAGTTCGGGTTTTCGGCATTCGATAGGGCATGAAAAACCCTCTAGACGTATTTTTTATTTTCCCCATAAGTGCTCCCCATTTAATTTTTTCATTCATGGACCCTCTCTTTTGGATTCCACTTTGAAAAATATTTCGATTCCACTCACCATTTATTGAGTGGATCACGAATGGATTCGGGTGGAATTACGTTTATCCGCAACTTTATTGGGTGGATCAACGATGGAATAAATGAGTTTTACTTCAGTGTTAATTTGATTACTTTGGATCTAGATGAAACTTGTTGAAAAAAAGTTGGAGACACCCGAGGCACCAAATTGTTTTAGATTCCTTATAAAATTACCTTTCGAATGGTATATAAATTATGGAGTTTCCGGCATGTTTGCTGGCGTTTTACGCTGGCCGTTTGGCCGAAATATGAAAAATTGTGAGAAAAATCGGCTTCCGAATCTTATTGCAAGCAACCTAGTTCTATGATTTTGATGAAACTTTGCCAGATGATAGCTCTTGAAGCCCTCTTTCCAACGGTATATAAGTTATTAGCCAATCGAACTTGTGAATGTGTTTCCCAGGTGGCCGTTTGAGGCCAAATTAGTGAAAATATTGGCAAAGTCAACTTTCAAGGGGAAATTTATTGAAGATAAGTTGCAGTTACGTGAAGATAAAAATTGTTTTAGAATCTCCATAAAATTACCTTTTGAATGGTATATAAATTATAGGGTTAACCAACTTTTTGAAGTGGCTAGATGGCGTTTTACGCTGGCCGTTTGGCCGAAATATGAAAAATTGTGAGAAAAATCGGCTTCCGAATCTTATTGCAAGCAACCTAGTTCTATGATTTCTATGATTTTGATGAAACTTTGCCAGATGATAGCTCTTGAAGCCCTCTTTCCAACGGTATATAGCTTATTAGCCAATCAAACTTGTGAATGTGTTTCCCAGGTGGCCGTTTGAGGCCAAATTAGTGAAAATATTGGCAAAGTCAACTTTCAAGGGGAAATTTATTACTTTTCCGCACACCCACAGTATTAGTTTTCCGCTGGTGCGGCTTTTTATTACTGGTGTGATGCCCACTCTGAGAAAACTCAGATGTTAAAATTCAAAGTAATCAGAGCAAAATGCCATTTTAACATGGAGGTATTTTTTCACTTTATCCGCAACACATTTCTTTGCGGGTTTGACTGCATTTTAACATGTGACAAAATATCTCCATGTTAAAATGACGACAAAATGCCATGTTAACATGGAGATATTTTGTCACATGTTAAAATGCCGTTTTACCCGCAACACATTTCTTTGCGGTCTTTACCCTCATGTTAAAATGGCATTTTCCTCTGATCACTTTGAATTTTAACATCTGAGTTTTCTGAGAGTAGTTTATGGGGTTTACTGCCTTTTTGAAGTTCAACTCCATAGGTGACAATTTAGCCAAAATGAGAAAAATATAGGTAAAGTACATTTTCGAGCTTCATTGCAAGCAACCTAGTTCTATGATTTTGATTAAATTTCGCCAGATGATAGCTCCCAAAGTCCTCTTTCTAACGCTATATAGCTTATTAGCCAATCAAACTTGTGAAGAGTTTTGAAATTTCAATTTAATTATGGCATTGACACAAACCTTAGAGAAAAACGAAATCCATGTGATGCATTTATTAGGTAGTTCTGGACGTTCTCATTTCAGTAATTGAATTGAACGATTTCACCATTTATGGATCATCAGCGCAGCTTTTAAGAAAACCTTCTATATAATTTATAGGATTTACTAACTTTTTGAAGTGGGAGCGCTTAGGTAGTCGTTGAGGCAATATGAGGAAAATATTGGCAAAATCAATTTTCAAGGTGTAATTTATTTTAAAAAAATTGTGGCAAAAAATTCAAAATATGAATGTCGAGTAGTTTGTTTTTCTTAGTAGTACGGTTCCACGTTTCACATTAAGCTCTACGGCCAAAAACTGGCAGTGTATTCTCTATTAGATTTGAGTATTTTATTTCATTGATTTGTTTTAGTGACATGGATGGGCTAACAATATTAGTTGGAACAAATGACATTAGTTGGGGTGGAGATCGTTATACGGTTCGAGAAATCATATTGCATGAACATTGGGGTGATCCGATATTTGACAGTGATATCGCATTGATTCGAGTGGATAAAATAAAGTTCAGTACAAAAATTCAACCGATTAAATGCTCACCAAGGTATGTGAATGCAGGTGCAAAAGTTCAAGCATTTGGATGGGGACGGTTGAGTGTAAGACTTTAATATAAAATTTTGTTCGAAAAAAAAAATATTAACTTCGAATGGGGAGGTTTGAAACATACAAATTAAATTATTCCTTAATATAGGCAAATGGCAGAAATTCACAATTTTTGCAGACGATTGATCTGAAGGCTATTTCGAACAAACAATGTGAAGAGTATTATGGAAATCAAGCTCAAAATACCAATTTATGCACGTTTAACAAAATCGGCGAAGGCGTTTGCTTTGTAAGTGGTTTAAATCAATTGAAAATTGAGACAAACTGTAATTATTTCATATAATACGCAGGGAGATTCAGGTGGATCTCTCATTTTGGACAATAAATTGGTTGGTTTGGCAAAGTTTGGATTGTAAGCTCGTGAAAATGCATTTTATTTAGTAGGGTGGTATTATTGGTTTGATTCTTTTTTTATTACATCTAGATGCGGCAAAGGAGATGGCCCGGATGGTTTCACCAGAATTTCATACTTTTATCAATGGATCCAATCAAAGATTCAAGAGTAATTTTTCATATAAACAAACAATATATAACAAAATATTAGTCGTACTTTTTTTTTATTAAAAACTTAGTGATTTCTCAATAAACTTATACAAAAATACTATCTCAAAAATGTCTGATCTAAAATGTATTATTTTTCTCAATTTTCGACTTGTAATACAAGCCTTTTGTGTTCCAATCAACGATTTCTGTCGATTAACCGTAGATTTTTTGCATAATCTTTTGCCATATGTTTTTTGGTGGATTTTCAGTGAGTTGATTGTGCCAATTGGCGATATACTTTTGATATTTTTCCATTGTAACCGGATCGACTGGTCCCCATTTGGAATTTGGATGGAAACTATTTCGAATTTTCTCGCTCCATGTATCACCATTTTGTTTAATCACAGTATATACAGCCCACAATGGCAATTGCATCAACCCTATTGCGGATATCGTCCAACCGATCGCTATCCGTTAAATAAATAATTTATTAGCGATTCAAATATTTAAAACATTTATGACAAGAAAAAAATCATTTACCGTATGCAGTTGGTGGATAGAGTTGATCTTTGTATTTGAGCGGTTTGTACGATATCAGCGTATAAATTAGTATGACTATCATAATCAATGGTGTTAAAATTCCCCAACTAAAATTTATCACATGAAAATATAACTAACTATTCACAAAAAAAACAGTGTATCCTACGTTAATAACACCAAACTCTCACCATGTTCGCCAATAACGACCGGGATTACGATTTATCATAAACTCAGCGTCACGACACAATCGATCAACACCTGCAATATAAAATCCTTTATTTTATAAATATTTATAATCAATTTCATTGCTGAACAATGTCTAAGAATCGATTTTTATTTTCAACTTTGAAACACTACGACATTGGAAAGGAGCGAGTACGACGTTTTGTCAAGCCAAAAAAGTATTATTGTGAAATGACAGAGTGACATTTACATCAGCGCCGTATATCGAATTAATTTCGCTTGGCATAGGGGGAAATATTTTGACAGATAGTACTCGATCCTTTTTATTTTTTAATTGCACCGGAGAACATTTCTACTGATCCTTACTCAGAAACATAAGTTCTGACTGGGGATACCAGGGTAAAAGTCATCCCTAACTGGAGACTGACTTTAAAAATTACTTTTCTTAACTTTTTTTTCGTGGAAAGGCATTTTGTGGACTTCACTTTCTTGTGAATGTAGACTACGAAATTTGAAACTTAAATAACAAAAAGTGGTTGACACTTTCAAAATGACCGAAAATGATAAACCCCAAATCATTTTCATTCGCATCTACCAAAATAGAGAATAACATTTCCATAGAAATTGACGAAAATCAATTTTTCAAAGTAACTTTTTGTCTGCATTCAACAAAATTTCTCGCCGAGAAAAAAAAATCAATTTTTCTATAAAATTAATATGTTGTTATACTTGCCATAAATCCAACAAACGGCCACCATTTCTGCAATGGCTAAGATGAATACGATGAACGAGGCACCAAAGAAGTCGACCAAGTTCAAAATGAATTGTCCACCCTGGAATGAATAAAACGAAAATGGTAAAAGATTGTCATTGTTAAAAGCATTAAAATGAAATGAAAGGTGAAAAGAATTAAAGGAGGAAGAAGAGGAAGAAAAAAAGTTCTGTTGCAGTAAATTCAATTTAATATCCATTTTACTACAGACCGGCGTAATATATAATAAGCCAATCAAAAATCCGAAAAATGCAACAGCAAGCACAACAATTGATGGTTTCCATTTGGGAAATTGGTCAAGAATGGCAGTTGTAATGCACGAGCACATCGCAATATTACTGCCAATGCCAAGAACGAACAGCATAAAAAAGAACAGCACGGAAAAGACCTGCAATGAAAAAGCAAGAGAGTTAAAATAAATGGTGAACAATTCAATCGGAAGAATGAATTAAAAATGCCGAATCGAAAAATAGGAGATGTGAACTTTTGGTGTGTGTCATTCATACCTGTGGAACGACTCGGAAACGTGCAATCGCGTCTAAGAAAAATATAGTGAATAAAGGAGAAACGGAGTCAGTATTCGTTCGGATGGTAATGGATAGCCATAAAAATCAATAACAATTTACTAACCGGGATATGAAATGAATGCTAGCCCCGCACCACCTTTGACCACCTCCCCAATATCTGTTGCGCCAGTTTCATGAGCTAATTGACAGAAGATAACAATGACATTCATTTCGATATTTTAATTGTTTTTAATTAACGTGAACAAACGTAATTGACATAATTTGAGTGACTAAACGATACGTACCCAAATGCCCAAGAATGCCAAAAATTGTAAAGCCGGCCAACAACGATGTAAATGTATCCAACGTTGTGACTATGGTCGCGTCCCGATAGACGTTATGGTCGAAACGATTAAACGACGCATACATAATTAAATTACCAAAGCAAACGGCCAATGAGAAGAAACATTGCACTATAGCGGATACAAAGAGGAAGAAAAATTGGTAAATTCTCACTGACAAAAGTGCACAAGCACTGACACGCATTTTGAGCACTTATTCCCTGCAAGATAAGTTTCGGGTGAAAATGAACAAAAGACACATACCTATTGCGGCGTACCACACCTATGGAAATTAAACCACATTTTTAAATTAAAAAAAAACCAGACTGAGGTGCACATAAGAGAGTGAAAGAGACGTTATTATTCAAACTATTCCAAAATCAATGAGAAAGGAAGGTCCATCTTTCATTCTCATATAGCAATTGCTCAATGCTCATAGTACAATGGGCTGAATCGATCAAAAGAGAAAGATTATGCTTTTTAATAAATTTACCGTCGGATCAAAGAGTTTGTCCCACTGAGGTCGAATGAAAAACAAGATACCATTGAATGCACCCGGCAATGTTACGGCACGAGCCAATAGAATCAATAGAATGACATATGGAAACAACGCTGGAAATAGACAGAATTTTTTTTTATTTTTTTTTTGTAAGTTTTTATTTCAATATGAGCAGACCTACCCAAAAAATACGAAGCTTTTCCGGAACTTTGAACTCCCTTAATTAGCACCGATACAATTATTACCCAAGTCAAACCCAAACACATTGTCAAGTAGATGTCTGGCGTTCCAATACCATTTTGAATGGTTGGATATTCCTTGAGCACCTCTTTTCTATGAAATGTTATAAATAAAGATTTTATTTACAAATGTCAATCACTCATAAATGTTAGTTTCGAACATCGATTCGGTGAGCTTAGTTAAAGAGAAGTGCCAAGCTATCAATCATCAATTGTTCTTTCATGCATATACTTTACAGTAAAACCCATGTTAAAATCAAGCTATTTTCCATTGAATTGTTGATATTACTTTTTCGCATTCACTAAGCGTGCGGCAAAAACGTTTGGGTGTTTATTTTATTCACGGGAAAATGTCGAGTAAATACCGTGGTAAATATTTTTGGAACTCGACACCTTGTCGAACATGTTATTAGATGAAAACAAAATTCGTGCTTGCATGTTCGACATTTGCTTAATCCGGCTTAATCGAGTCATTTTCAAGAAATAACATCAATCGCTACAATTTAGGAAGTATTCCATTAAAATGGCAAATGCACAGAAGGTCAAATAGTATAAGTGCTCACATTAAATCTTTTTGTTCGTTTTGTGTATTGTTTTGATACAAATAATCACGAAAATTGCTTAAATAATGAAAATTCGTCGAAGCATGAAATAAGAAACGATGTAAGGCACCAAATAAAACATTTGTTAGAAAAATTCAATTGTGTTCCTATATTCTTTTGACAATGTAAAAAAACGCCATATAATAATAATGACAATGTTGTGCGTCCGTTGTGACATACGTCAGAAAAAAAGATGACTTGACCCCGACGTGAATTGAACACGCAACCTTCTGATCTGGAGTCAGACGCGCTACCATTGCGCCACGGAGTCATAACAAATTCAACGTTGAATAACAACTCGAACATGATCTATGACATTATCAAAATGCATTTATGCGAAATATTCTTCATGCGGTACATCTTTTCCATTTAATTTATTGATTTCGAATTCAACTAACAACTTCAGTATCGACCTATGAAACGTGTATCATCAATGTTTTCAGCATTTCTTAGAACAAAAAGAAATCATGATTTGTTTCTTGTCACATTTCTATCGATAATTCTGCCATTAACTGAATTAACGAAATGTCTAACAAAAGGAAATGATATTGATTCACACTACTCGGTGATAAATGGTACTTTCTCTTTTTGGCTTTTAATGTGCGAATCAAATTTTTAAATGCCAAAATCAAATTTTCTTAGTTTGAATATCATTTTATTTTGTCATATATTCAAAGGTCCCAAACTGTCATTTTATTTTATATTTTTTTTTTGCAAATCTACACCCTGATAATTAGTTTTTTTGTTTCAATAAAAAATATGACTCCGTGGCGCAACGGTAGCGCGTCTGACTCCAGATCAGAAGGTTGCGTGTTCAAATCACGTCGGGGTCAATTCGTCTTTTTTTACATAAAACCATTCAAATATGTTACATTCAGTTACATTAAGCTATATTCGTCGTCCGATTGGATTTTTAGAAATGACCAACAAAACTTTTGTGTATTTTGTTGATTTCTCGTCTAAATGTTGTTGATTTACTATCAAATCGCTTCATGAAATAGTGAAAATGATTTTTATAAAAATGTCAAAAAAGGCGAAGATTGATGACGAAAATATTTTCCAATTGAAAATGTGATTATTTTTTTTAAATAATAATGTTTGCTTCGTTTTTGTATGAAGAAGTAAGAGTTTATAAAAAAAAATAGATTTGACATCGCGGGAATCGAACACAGAATCTATTGGCTGTTAGTTAAATAATTGACTGTCTTAGCTGCGACAGCTTATCACAGTATTGCGAGTGATTTCATATTCCGTTTACAAATGGAACACGATTTGAGTTTCAACGTGATATACTTTACGACATACGTAAAGTTTACGGTTTATTTTTGCATTTGTACGTTTGTATATTTATAGGTTCCTTCTTTCTCCCTGTGTTTTCTTCTCTCTGAATTTTCGTTGATAAATTCATGTCGATACGACAGCCGAACGATTACACTCGAGTCAATGGAACAAGGTGTTTGCAGCAACAAAAAACCATTTCGCTTATCTCCATCGAACTACACACATACATCCATTTTGACACATAAAATAATGATTATGATTTATTACAGTGCTCATTTGGATGGCACACTTTTATACCGTGCACTGTATCAGCGACAATGTTTTTATTTTGTGCACGATAAAAGCTACATGAAACCATACAAATCAATGGCATCAATTCTTCGTTTAAATAAAAACAGTTACACTTATACACGAATATGAATATTTGGCAAACGACTTTTTTTCTTCGATTTTTTTTTTGCTTTTTGCCTATTTAAAAGACTAATCATTCGCCTTTTTCATTCAATAGATTTAGCATGATTCATTGCATCTTTTCAGTAAAGTTATTTTTAAATCGACATCATTCAGACAGTTCAAGTGGCAAATGATTTTAGATCAATTTTTTTTTCTTCAAAAATGTTGTTTTTTTGCTTTATTAGTATACTTACGTATAGTAAAGTTCAGCTGATGAGCTGCGCGATTCGGTAATCGATTCGTTGAATCGTTGGACGGTTGAATCTGGTGCGGATGGTTTACATGTGTCACCCCATTCGGTGAGACATATTGTCCATGGTAATGTTGATTTGAATGAATTAAAGAAATAGTGTAATGTTATGGCCATAATGGTTACGTAATAAGTGGCAACGATGCCGGTTGAAATCACTTGAGCATAACCAACGCCTGGTGAAATGAAAGATACAAACAAAAAAAATTGGCCAAATGATATTAAAATCAACTCGAATGATGAATGAAAGAAGTTTTGTGCTCACACACAGAGCTTCTCACATTCGCTCAATGATTTGTAATAAGATATATATATATATATGCGACAAGAGTGTATCACATGTAATTTGATTTGTGTTTTTATGCGAAGAGGCATGTAACTTGTATCGAAAGTTCGACACCAGCAGCAACATGGAAAACAGTAGAAAAAAAACGAATTAAGCAATTTAGCTACACTTGTATTTACTTGAAGTGTGTATCCCTTGAATATTATTCGATAGCTCTTGAACATCATTTCTCGAGTCTCCTTTTGCTCCAAGAGAGTAAGAGGGAGTTTAAAAGAGAACGATATGATATAGAGAGCAGAGCGTGCGGATAAATTATTGATGTCAAAAGATAAATATGTTTGGATGCTTTTAATTAATTTTTTTTCCTTTTCTCGTGTTGTCATGCCCAACAAGTATGAAGAAAACGAAGAAAAAAAAATACCTCTGAGTGCGGGTGCGAGATCGAAAACTTTGATTGAACTTCTTGAAGAAAATTGGCCGAGTAACATTTCCATATAGTAAAGTGGTCGTCCAATGATGAGTAATACAATTAAATATGGTATTAAAAATGCGCCTCCGCCATTTTCCAGTGCTGTAAACGGAAAACGCCAAATATTACCTGAGGAGACAAAAAAAAAAACAAAAAAAAAAATAATAAAATGTATAAATAAAATACAAAATATATTACCAAGGCCAACCGACATCGCAATGCATGACATCAAAAATTCAATATCATTGCCCCAGTTGGCTCGTTCCTTAGTCGCCGTTGTCGTCGATGTTTTGCCGGCTACTGTCGTTGTCATACCAGTTACACCATTCTGTAATGTTTTATTTTATTAACACATTCAAATAACAAACACATCGAATTAAATTGAATAAATTATTCGCTTCATAAAGACACACCACCATCCAACAACAATAACAATTTTCAAATTTTTTAAGTGGAACATTTGAGAAGCAATGAACTTATGCCTGTGTCCACCTGAAGAAGACGAACAAAAACAATATACATATTAAATAATTTACCGTTGTTTCATGCACGACATCATTTGTTGTTGTTGGTGCTGCTGTCGGTGGTTGTTGTTGCCTATCGTCATTTCGAGTGGTTGTCCTTGTATTTGACGATTTGCTGCTATTGTCATCGTCTACAAAAGCTGGATTATTATAACCCATTCTGTCAAGCGTCACTATTTACGTTGTCGCTTCTATCTGAAAACAGACACACAACAAAAAACAAATCTACAATTTTTAGCGAACAATATTCCCCGGCACACAATTTTATGTGCATTTTTTTTTTCCTCTCTACATTTAACACGACAAAATTCCATTCCACTTAAATTTGATGTCAACATTAAATCTTCCAACCATTCTGACAGTTTTTCTTATTTTTTACTTTACTTTTAATTTAATAAGACGCCGTTGGCAATAAATTTCTTATCTAAGTAATTTTCGTATTTATTTATTTATTTATAAATGAGTGTGCGCTTGTTTTAACGAATATGTGATTTAGTTTCGTTTTGCATCAAACTTGGTCCAATATCTAATTCACCGTATAAAAAAATTCATTTGTAAAACCGTGAATAAAAAAACGAAACAGAATTAAATCAATCGCGCTCATTTGCGATGGAAATTAATCAAGTAGCAAATGCAATCAAATCGATTTATGCATGCATGCACGCTCGATATCCACACACAGAGAACAAAAAAAAAATCAGATCGCCAACGCAACACAAATCATTCCATTATAGATTTATATCAACAATTGCCATATGATCGTAAAATAAAAAAAAGTCTAACTGAAGCAGCACTTCAAATCAAGTTTTCTTTTTCTTCATTGCGCCATCAATTCGATACGACTATATCAATCGAATTTTTTGAAATGACGCACGATACGTTTTTTCTTTAACTCATTTGACGCTATTCTTTTTATATTACCTTTTTCGTTCGATTTCCTTTGAGATTAGAGCAAATGAGTTTTATACGATAAAACATCAAATGAACCGAATCAACGACGAAAATTGCTTCCGATATGAGCCATTTTTAAAAATAGATAGACCATGATCAATACAATGTGAATGAAACAAATAAGTTTTGAATGCGTAAATTTTTGTGAATGAAAAATGAGATTTGACCGTGTGCAAGAAACGTGCTCATGCTTTGATTGTAATGTGTCAATCAATATATATGAACACGGTTCGTTTTTGATCTCCAAGACCAAAGAATCAGGAATCAAAACGCTCTAGCAACCACTACAAATACATGTAAACAATTCGCTTTGAACCGATTTAAATCTAGTTTTTAGTTTTACGATGCCCGATGCAGTAAACAAACCACAAATAGCATCACTCATTTGTATATTACTTTCGTTTTTACAATGACATTGAAATCGTGATTTATGTTTTTTTTTCACGCATTCGTGATGTGTGTTTTTTAAACGTTCGTTTAGCTGAACGATTACATTTATCAACCGACTCATTTCTGGGTCAGAATACAGAACAAAACAAACACTACGGTTTTGACCATATGTACACCACTACAATAGAGACCGGTAGCCCACCGGCGTTCAAACACATATATTGATATAAATGAAACATTTTAGTATAGTTTTTAGTGTAATTGGATTGCTTTTATTTTGAAAAATTTCATCGTTAAATTAATATTTCAATAAAAAAAAAATTTCGTTTTCATGTTCTTCAACGGCGATTGAGATTTTGAATAATTCGAATAAAAAGAGCAAAATCTTGAAAACTAGAAAAACGGACCAAATCGAAATAGCAAACATTTTGAATCTAAATAAGTAAAAATTGCGAGAAAAAACTCTATTAAAAAACCAATTAATTTCCAAACAAATAAAAAACGTTCGAAAATATGAAAAAATGAATGAATACTTTGTGAAAAGTGTAGTCTCCGTCACCGAATTTCGGCGAGTGTTGAAAGTTTCTATTTTTACATGGATTTCATCCAAAGCACCAAACTAAGATGCATGGGTTCAAAGGTAAACTTCATTAAATTCGTTGAAGCGGTAGCAACGGCAGTGACAGCGTCAAACACGACATTACGTACTGTGTGCATTTACCTCTGTGCATTTTGTGTTTTCGTTCGTATTATTATTATTGGTTGTGTGAAGGTCATTTGAGGTAAACAGTTATGTTCATTCACTCATATCGAAACGGTGTACTGCGTGCAATAATAAGCTTGCATAATTATAATGCTGCAGCATAGATTCGATGGAAACAAAACAAAAAAAAAACTCCACACAAATAACGATAAATCAACAGTTGATTCGTTAATTTTCTTCAACGAACGAAAAATAATTTCGTTGATTTCGTGCCACCGTGATTTTAATCAAGAAAAAGAAACCTGCTGTTTAGAACACTTAAATAACTTGAGTAGCAGTCATTGATTCGAGAATCTAGGTTCATTGTTTTCTGAGTAGCCGCACAGCAATTGCTTCGAAAGAGGTTTATTATTAAACTGTCGGAGATTCGTTCGTTTCGTTTTATGATTGTTGTTGATATTTTTTTTATTATCTTTTTATCATTTCGATGTCAAATTGTCATCACGAACATAAAAATCGAATTGAATCTGATTTTCTTTTGCTTTTACATCCATAAGGCGACACTTGAGTGGCATTTGAAAGCACTGTAAATGTAAGGTACGCTTGCATTATTCTCCATTACAACGTCATATATATAGTGCGTAAATATCAGATTAGATAAACGATATAGTTTCGTCGATTTTATAGAAGGCGATTTAAATTGAGAATGTAATTAATGGTGTCAACCTTGAACCTGTTGTGCATTCAGTTTTTTATCAATTGCAAATCAATAGTAGCACTGCATACCATTAAAATAGACAACAAGCCATCGATTTATTGAATTTATTTTGGAGTGGGGAAATTAATGCATAAAAAACTGGAGTAACATACAGGTGATGGAGACGAAAAATGGTTTCAAAGAACACGCACCGCGTCTTCAGAATTACGTCGATTACGAAGATGAAAAAGACAAGAATTAGCAACTCACAATGAATGGAAGATAATGACAACTGGTTTAATAGACAGACCTTCGGACTTTTTGCTTCTACCATTTTTGCTAGTTTTTTTTTTTAATTTCATTTCTTTTCATGCGTTGTTTGCGCTTATGCGTTGATTTTTAAGTCTAAAAACTAATAAACCTGCACTATTTAACATGCAGTGACATTTTGAATATTTCATTTTCAATTTCAAAACTATTCCTCTAAAGATTAATACTTTCTGAATATATTTGATCGGATGAGAATTAACAGGTTAATCACATCTCACGTCCTGAGATTGAATTTTTTCCTCGGCAGAGGGCAAGACATATCTTTATATTGACAGTTTATATTCATTTCACCTGTTTTCTAGGTTTTTATGTGTTTTATATTTATTTAAACATCAGAGAGAGAGAGAGAGAGAGAGAGAGAAAAAGTAAGTGGCTGTTTATTTTATTTGTTCTATAATGCGATGAAATCGAGCATAAAATTTATAATGTCAACATAATTCGTTTATGCAAAATTGATATAAACATGCGTGTGTGTTATTTGAATGATTTGGGGCAAAAAAAAACTGTATTGACCTTCGTCGAAATGAAATATAGGCAAAAGAGTCGTCGTAAACCTTTCGAACGTGTTTTAAGCTCAAATGACGTTCACTTGATTTTTTACGATCATATTTTCGTGCCAATCGAAACCTAAAGTGAACAAAAAATTCATGAATACTGAAGAAGAGCGATAAAGAAAAAGAAGGCGACAAAGTTGTCGGTGCAGAGAAATTGCCAAATCAAATAATAATTAATTGAGCATTTTATGCGGCCCTAAAACCACAACTGGAAAAGTACACAAAAGAGAAGGTTCATTTTGCTTGAACACTGACTGCACTGCGTATCGATTTGATGCTATAGTTGGTGTTTGTAATAAAACACAAATGAACATCGAATTGCTACTTCCAATTTGAACAAATATTTCAATTTTTCTACTGCTATCCTCTTGGGAAAAAGCAGAAACAAGTTGACAAAACGATGTTTTATTAAACAAGATGCCAACAAACCGCATGAACTTTGGCAAATAATGAAAAAACGGAATGGTAAAAATTTTTACTAAAAAATAATTGAAGTTAAGAGCCTTCGATCTGGTGTGTTTCATCGTCATCATCAAATAAACAATTGAAACCGCATGATCGTCATTCATGTACACAGATACATTGGCGCAAAGTGAAAAAAGAGAACTGTTTGTTTTGCTAAGTATGTATTATATTATGTACATGACATGTAATCACGTTGGTTTGCTTTCCCTTTCTATTGAATTTGGTGTCGTTCATTTTTTTTCTTGTCTTTCAATCTCCATATTCCGCGTATTTCCGTCTCTATCAATCGTTCTTTCACTTTCGATCTTCTCTTTCACTGTTTTCGGTCTTTCTTTCGCACTGTCTTACACTTTGCATGGCCACTGTGTTACCGGCACAATTCATTTGTTTGTGTTATGCCGATGAATGATTGTGGCAAGCATAAAGAAACAATCGCGTCTTTTAATATCGTGTGGTGTTTGGTGCTGTATGCATAATCTTCATCAATTCATCAAATTCGGTCGCATAAAATATTATGGGCAAGGTAAACAGTACTCAAACCAAGATCGGATCAAATGACACCGAATTTGTTCACTGCTCGTTGACGTCAATATATCGAAAGTAATCATTTCAATTTCGGATTTTTGGCACACATTCAAAAACAAAACACTTTTATCACACGCAAAAAATGACGATGATGATGATCTTTTACCATAATTTCTCACTGCTTGCGTTGGCAAATTCATTTGAAACTATGCGAATCTCCTCTTCAATTATAATGAGACGCAAAGAAATGAGGAAAACCAGCATCTATGACATATCCGTTTGACGTAATAATTCGTTTTCAATGGATTCACAATGTTCATTTGAAGAAAAATGCAAAACAAAACCAATTAACTTTGGACACAAAAACATTACGATTATTGCACATTATTCATTTTTATGTAAGTTTTACAGCGATTTACGATAGTAATGATGATGTGATTTCAAATGACATTTTAAATTTATTCTCTTCTCTTTTTACACATTTCAAATTAAATTCAAACAATGTAATTGCATATTTTGAGGTATTACACACGGACGATGTGAATGGGGAAAGGGAAAAAAAAGATGAAAAACATTTTTTTTTTTTTTACAAAAGCCCATTGAAAGGGAAATTGGTCGCAGTATTTTTACTTATTTTTTGGGTCAGAATGATTCCCGTGTTTAAAAATGTGACTGATCAACAATTTTCGGAGATAATTGACTCGTAAACTATGATTACGATCCGAAGAAAACAGAAAACTTCAGTTATTATATAGGGTTTCTACAAGATGAATATAACCAACTTTTTTCGGCACAAAAATAGCAAGGAGATCAACAGTTTTTTAAGAGATTTCGTTTTTAAAGTAATAAATTTGACCAAATATCAATCATCAATTATGGTCAATATTCAGTTGGTAATGTTATTTTTATGGTTTAATATCAGATTATCTGATTCAGATAAACGGCATGTTTTCAGTGAAAAATGTTCACAATCTGTTGCAAATAAATCACCTTCGGATGAAATTGGACGATAATCATGCTCTCAAACTGAATAAAATATGGTTCCAACTGTGCCACAGAATGCAAAGTGACTCTTAACAGATGAGTAATTGATCCACATTAAAAATGCATCAATTTTCAATAAAAGACTAATAATATGTGGTCTGGTTTAGCATTTAAATCACCAAATTAATGCAAAATTCATTCATTTATTTTCACATATATGCTATGAATTTTGAGTAATTTTTTTATGCCGTCCAATGGATTTAACCAAAGATGGTGACTTTTTTTAATGGAAAATTTTGTCTTTTTTCTCTCAACGAAAATGATAAATTACTTGTAAAAAATGTCAATAAATTTCCTGTTGACGATTCGACTTACCGTCTGTTAAAAAATGATTTAAAAAAGAAAAAAACGGCAATATCACAGCAAAATAAGGAATTTGTTTGATTTAAGAATGAGGAATTAGGAACGTATCCGTTTATATTTCATCGACTTGATCACACTTGTTATTTAAATAAAAAAAAATGGAAAATCACAAATGATCACTTGATGCGTTTGAATCATATACACGTCTTTAACATTTCATTTATAAAATTGCTGTGCATTCGCTTGAATTGCACATTTTTCCAAGAATAATTGAATTTTAGCTGGTTTATATATTGAATTAAATAAACGTTGTAATCAACTTTCACGGTCAACAGGAAATTCAACGTAAATTCTCGGGTCTTTTTTTTCGTCTAGATTATTTTAATAAAACGAAACCATATGTTTATAAATGAATTGTATGAAGTTTGCGAAACGGTGCTGAAACAGTTAACGCTATGATGATCAGCAGTCAACTGAGGTGTTTCAAGCTGTACATGTTGGTTAAACCACCTGTGTGCACCACTTCATAAATTAATAGCGACGCTTTACACAGCACAGCACAGTACAGCACATTCACAAAATGATCATCATGCTTGAAATTGAGAGAGAGAAATACGCATCGAAAAACACATACAATAAATGGTGCTTACGCATATATATGGCGATCATCGATCATTGTTCTTTCTTCGGGTGTATCGATTTATCACATTTTATGACGCCGTTACAATACTTGAATTCGATGGAATTTACACGGCAGAGGAAACGAAGCGACAATAAAAAATAATCGACGGCAGATTTGTGATAAAAATGATAATTATTAAATATCAGATTATTTCAATGGAATAGATTACTGACATTTTTTTTTAATTTCAAATGAGACATTGTAATTACGCATTTAGGTTGGCAGACCAAACATCTGCTCGCGGAGGGGTAAATGATACGTATGAAACCAGTGCAAAAAAGAAACCTAGTAAAGCGAAAGATTTTAAGATTTCAGAGGTGAAGTCCCAATTTTTTCATTCCGACAAATCGGTGCAGATCCCGGATGCGCGCGATACAGAGAAGGGGGAAAACACGGAACCTCCCCCCACACAACATTTTTTTTAACAAATTTCCACAGATTATATAACAGAAAATGTGAATGTATGTCATATGATTTATAAAAGATACATCTAATCAATATCGAAAAAAATTTATAGCTTTGTGACGATCACAAATCGATTAATTTGACGCTGCTTTTATAGATATCGTTTCATTCATTCCACTGAAAGACCAAACTTCTTCTAATTTCTTTATATTCGTGAAATTTAGATTAGGTTCC